>NC_137822.1:50763589-51063589 GCF_963921795.1 Nannobrachium achirus | reverse complement strand
CCTGCCGTATTTCTGGTTCTGACCGGATCTAGGTTTCCGTATCCTGTCCAAGGCCCAATCGTAGCTTCCGTCCCATCTGTTTACATTGTAAACAGAGGAAGGAGCAGCACGGTCATTTCATCGTTTTTTTTTTTCACACGGTTTCTTTTATTTGATAGCTTTTCCATTCTTGTGCCCGCCTGGCATATGATCCGCGCACATATCGTCTGCTATGTGCGCGAACGTGTCCACGTGTTACCATAGCGCACAGCTGGCCGTTTCCAATGTTTTCTTATGTAACACCGGCGGATACAGCAGGGGTAACAGCCTGGCAACGGATTTGTCTATTCCAATGGATTTGTTTTTATTCGAAAGCTGTCATCTTGTCTACCGGTCTACACATGAGTCGTGCACAGATCATGCACTATGCGTGCACGTGCCCACATTAAAATGGCAGCAAAATTGTTACCACTGACCTTATATGGACATTCACAGTTCTGCTCTGCCTTCCCATAATGCACCAGGTGGGACTTGTTGATGATGCGTACGATCATGTGACATTGGACCGCTCCCCTGGCAACCTCCCTCTGACCAATCAGGAAGGACCTCTGTAGCTCGGCAACCGTTACCCCCGGCAACACTGGCACGCACACACACACACGCACACACACACGCACACACACACATACACACACGCACGCACGCATACGCACGCACGCACGCACACACACACACACACAATGTCACAGTCATATTTTAGTCAATTTAAAGTCGGACTGAAATGACTTTTATGGACATTTTATTTTGAAGTATCAGTCTGAAACGGGAACCTGTGATTTTCTGAGGTATGGCAACATGGCATGTTGCCGTACCTTATCTTTTTCTGAACTGACGCCACTGCCTATAATGTTTTCAGATACACATTTTATTGTTCTCAACAAATAATAATAATATATCTGGACGTCATCTTGAATGACATTCAAAACGGAGCAGCTCTATAATTAATATATAATATAATATATTATAAGTAGCTCTGTAATTAATATATATAATATATTATATAATATATAATAAGTAGCTCCATAATTAATATATATAATATAATATATAATAAGTAGCTCTGTAATTAAAAACAGCCGTTTGAAGGAATGTGCAGCAATGGGAATCAAAGGTGAATGTAATCAAAGGTAAGATATGATGATATGATAATGATAACATATGATTACCACGGATAAGCTCTAAAAGTGTGAAAAACCTAATTCACTTGGTCTTAAAGGTTTTAGTTTTAGTCATATTTTAGTCTCCCACCTCCCTGCAGTGTCTGGTCCTCTCCACTAGGGGGAGTGTGTCTCCAGCTCTCTCCACTGTAGTCCACGTTGTTCCACAGGGGAAGATATGAGCTCCTATTGGCTGTCAGGGGCATCAGTGGACCTATTGGAACAAGCAGTCAATTAAGACAGACAGACCCGAAAAGTAAATCTTCTATTTTAAAATGATGGGTAAGATTTGCGTGCGATAAGAAATGTCATAGTGTACCTCAATACCTCCAAATCCAAATACCTAAAGATATGCTTGAATATGGCTATGGTTTCAACCTTGTTATTAGTGGCCAAGGGCCACGAAGTGGCCAAAAGGCCACTCCTTGATATTGACTTCATCATAACTATTATTATTCTTCCGACACTTTTTCTCTAGTGGCTAGACCGTGCAGTCGCTTTTTACGAAACTCGGCAGTATGGCAGAGGACTATGCCAAAACGCGAAGCTCGCAACAATCGGCCAAAGGGTGGCGCTGTAGGAAACCTTTGAAAAATGCCAACTTTGAACAGATAAAGCTCATGCTCTATTTCAGGTCCAGCCATGAAACCTGTATACACTGTACTGTATACCTCATGCCGAACAACTTTTACACTCTGACTTTTGACCTCTGACCTTTACTTCTCCCACCATATCTATCTATCTATCTATCTATCTATCTACCTATCTATCTATCTATCTATCTATCTATCTATCTATCTATCTATCTATCTATCTATCTATCTATCTATCTATCTATCTATCTAATGCCTGGGGAGTATCTAGTGTGTGTGTGTGTGTGTGTGTGTGTGTGTGTGTGTGTGTGTGTGTGGACTCACCAGTGTGTATCTGGGGTTGTGTGTTTGTGCACCAGGGCAGGGATTGTGCGTCCGTCTGGGTGAGGTGTGAGTCACCGTCTGCTATCTCCATGGTAACCAGCACGTAGCTATGACAACAAACACATCTCCATGGTAACCAGCACGTAGCTATGACAACAAACACATCTCCATGGTAACCAGCACGTAGCTATGACAACAAACACATCTCCATGGTAACCAGCACGTAGCTATGACAACAAACACATCTCCATGGTAACCAGCCCGTAGCTATGACAACAAACACATCTCCATGGTAACCAGCACGTAGCTATGACAACAAACACATCTCCATGGTAACCAGCACGTAGCTATGACAACAAACACATCTCCATGGTAACCAGCACGTAGCTATGACAACAAACACATCTCCATGGTAACCAGCACGTAGCTATGACAACAAACACATCTCCATGGTAACCAGCACGTAGCTATGACAACAAACACATCTCCATGGCAACCAGCACGTAGCTATGACAACAAACACATCTCCATGGCAACCAGCACGTAGCTATGACAACAAACACATCTCCATGGTAACCAGCACGTAGCTATGACAACAAACACATCTCCATGGTAACCAGCACGTAACTATGACAACAAACACATCTCCATGGTAACCAGCACGCAGCTATGACAACAAACACATCTCCATGGTAACCAGCACGCAGCTATGACAACAAACACATCTCCATGGTAACCAGCACGTAGCTATGACAACAAACACATCTCCATGGTAACCAGCACGTAGCTATGACAACAAACACATCTCCATGGTAACCAGCACGTAGCTATGACAACAAACATCACATTATACTTAGGGTGCGTTCGGAATTGCGTAGCGGGTTGAATTGTATTTCCTCTATAAATAGCAAATCTTTCACTCAATAGTAATTGATGATGTCATAAATGTCATGTGTGATCTAACCCTATGGAATTTATGGCATGCAAATAAAAACAAACTTAATACTTGCTATGGTTAATGTGAGCATCAAATCAATATTTCAAATGTGTTTGTGTTTGGTTTTTTTGCACATGCATGCCATAAAAATGACATTTATGACATCATCAACTTGCGACAGGCATTTCCCCTATTGAGTGAAAGATTAGCTATTTCTAGAAGAAATAAAATATTTAAGGTGTTTTTAATTTTACATTGTAGTTATAAAGGACAATTATAATGTATTAAGTAGGGCTGGGACTTTAACTGATTAATTGCGATTAATTAATTACAGGAAATTAACGCGATTAAAAAAATTACCGCATTTTAATGGCACTTTTGCACCACAGAACCTTCAGTTTAGGGCATACCGATCATAGCGATGCACCAACCAAGAAGAGACAACAAACTCAAAGAGAGAAGTAGCCGATCAGAGCGCTTTGCTTGGCCCAGTGGATGCCAAATTTAGATCACTCACTCACTCGTTGATTCCCTCGTACAACAAAATGTGTTTTACTTGAAAAAGAAATGCTTCTCAGGTCAAATATCGATGTGCGATTAAAATGTGATTAATTGTGATTAATTAATCACAGAGCCTGTAATTAATTAGATTAAAATGTTTAATCGCATCCCAGCCCTAGTATTAAGGCATATTTGTTGTATTAGCCATGCAGGGATCCTTTTAAGCTGTGTTACAATTACAAACATGACCTTCTTTAATTACTTCAGTCTATTAGTAGCTTAATGACTACTACTAGTCATTTATGTCCAATATATATTAATATATATATAATATATATATAATATATATTAGTAGCTTAATGACTACTACTAGTCCTTTATGTCTTTAATTACATCAGTCTATTAGTAGCTTAATGACTACTACTAGTCATTTATGTCTTTAATTACATCAGTCTATTAGTAGCTTAATGACTACTACTAGTCCTTTATGTCTTTAATTATATCAGTCTATTAGTAGCTTAATGACTACTACTAGTCCTTTATGTCTTTAATTACTTCAGTCTATTAGTAGCTTAATGACTACTACTAGTCCTTTATGTCTTTAATTACATCAGTCTATTAGTAGCTTAATGACTACTACTAGTCCTTTATGTCTTTAATTACATCAGTCTATTAGTAGCTTAATGACTACTACTAGTCCTTTATGTCTTTAATTATATCAGTCTATTAGTAGCTTAATGACTACTACTAGTCCTTTATGTCTTTAATTATATCAGTCTATTAGTAGCTTAATGACTACTACTAGTCCTATATGTCTTTAATTACATCAGTCTATTAGTAGCTTAATGACTAATACTAGTCCTTTATGTCCAATATATTTAATATATATTAATATATATATAATATATATATAATATATATATAATATATATTAGTAGCTTAATGACTACTACTAGTCCTTTATGTCCAATATATTTGTATACATTTAAGTTCATAAAGTCAACATAAGAACATGTACAATAAATGCTGTTGAAATGAAATAAAATGTTACTTTTCAGGATTCCAAAACAAAAGCACTAGAGTTCTCAACGGGCCCGATCCTAACAATTATCATAATTTTCGCCTCGAAAACCTGAAAGCCAGAGAGAGAGAGAGAGAAAAAAAGAAACGTCGCCAGTAGGCAGCTGGCAGCACCAGTGTCTCAAATTACAACAGTGAGAGAATGGACATATAATAATTGGCGAAATGGCAACTTCACGTGTTAAATTGTTCATGAAACATGCAAGGTTCTGCACAAAATGTGCTAACGTTAAATCCCTGTTGTTGTCAACAGTCGATCTCAATCATACAGCTCTCATCCTCTCTCTCCCTGCTGTTGTCGCTGCCTGCGTGATTTATGTTTCGTCCTTTCGACGGTGACGTATCAAACACAGGCAGCTGGTTCGACAGATCTATAAACCCAAAACGTGTTCATCTGGCTTGCATTCTGGGCTTGCAGATCTGTTATGTTTAGTTTGCGACACCACCTGACCACCATGCTTAAACATACACAACTCAGGCATTTAATAAGCGGCGCTGCGGCTGTAAACCCTTTAATATAAATGCACACAGCAGCAGCTGTAAACCCTTTAATATAAATGCACACAGCAGCAAAGGACTCTTGATTAAAACCCACTGAATGCCAGACTTTCTATTATTTAATGGCCCTTGTTGCCAGCCATTTTGTTTAATTTCATATTTTTATGGGGCCCCAAATAAATATTGAACTTTCAGCTACAAATATAAATAAATATATGTATGAGAATAAAGATCCATCATCAAAGTTGCCCACTCCAGAGTTACTACAAGGTAAATGAAAGGTAACTATACATACACACACACACACACACTCCAGAGTTACTACAAGGTAAATGAAAGGTAATACATACACACACACACACACACTCCAGAGTTACTACAAGGTAAATGAAAGGTAACTATACATACACACACACACACACACTCCAGAGTTACTACAAGGTAAATGAAAGGTAATACATACACACACACACACACACTCCAGAGTTACTACAAGGTAAATGAAAGGTAACTATACATACACACACACACACACACACTCCAGAGTTACTACAAGGTAAATGAAAAGTAACTATACACAGTATATACTGTATACACACACACACACACACACACACACACACACACACATACACACACACACACACACACACACACACACACACACACACACACACACACACACACACACACACACACACACACTCCAGAGTTACTACAAGGTAAATGAAAAGTAACTATACAGTATATACTGTATACACACACACACACACACACACACACACACACACTCCAGAGTTACTACAAGGTAACTAGTAAATGAAAAGTAACTATACATATACAGTATATACTGTATACACACACACACACACACACACACACACCGGTACCGGTGGCGCGGCACTGCTGCGACCCCGGAGGAGTTGCTGCAACAGCAGGGAGAGAGACGGCCACGCAAGCGAGGGAGGAGGGGAGGCATTCAACATCGTCTCCGACGGAGGTGCAACAAACCACCGTTGCCATCGATACTCCTCAGTAATGCTAGCGCCCTACGGAACAAGATGGAAGACCTGCGTCGGAATACACGGCTCTGCCACGAATACCGTGAGTGGTGTCTCATGGTTTACACAGAGTCCTGGCTCCCGGAGGAGTTCCCAGACGCGTTGGTATCGTTACCAGGATTCACAACTGTCCGCATGGACAGGAATGAAAACTCGGGGAAAGGGAAAGCGGGAGGGATATGCGTTTATATCAAGGATGCTTGGTGCAGGGATTACACTATAAAAGACACGGTGTGCTCCCCTGACCTTGAGCTTTTATGCTTAAATCTAAGACCGTTCTACCTACCTAGAGAATATGGGAATGTTTTCATATGTGCGGTCTACATCCCGCCCAGTGGGAACGCGTCTAGGGCTGCATCACGCATAGCAGACTGTGTCCACCAGCAGTTAAAAGACAAGCCAGATGCACCGCTGTTTACACTGGGAGACTTCAACCACTGTAAACTGGAATACGCCCTCCCTGGGTTTCAGCAATACGTTTGTGACGGTACAAGGAAGGACAATATATTGGACAAATGCTACGGCAACATTAAGCATGCATATGAAGCTAGAATTAGAGCTGAGCGGCTGCTTCTTTGCCACAGACTGGGAGGTTTTTCAGGAAGATAACATCGACAGTACTGCAGAGGCCATCACAGGGTATATTCATTTTTGTGTTGACTCAATAGTTCCAAAAAAGACCATCAAGGTATACCCCAACAACAAGGACTACATCAACCCTGATATCAAGGACTGTATCAGGAGGAAGAAGCAAGCCTTCCGGAACAACAACACGATGGAATTAAAACTAATACAAAAAGAACTCGATGGGAAGCTAAAGGAAGCTAGAGAGCAGCACAGTAAACGGGTCCGAGATGCTTTTGCTAATAAAAACTCAAAAGAGCTGTGGGACTCAGTTAAAGAAATTACTAACTTAAACTCAGAAAAAAAGGACATGTATGCACACAATGAATTGGAAAAGGCCAATGGATTTAACTGTTTTTATAAACGTTTTGACTCTAATCCTGCAAAGAAAATGAATGTAAAGAGCTACGAAGTACAGTGGAGTGTGACCCAAGTAAACATAGAATAGTAATTGAGCCCAGTGATGTGGTAAATGTCTTTAAAAAGTTGCACATTAAGAAGGCCAGTGGGCCAGATTGTATCTCTGCCCTCCTCCTTAAAACCTTTGCTGAGGAGCTAACTCCGGCATGGAGCCCTCTATTTCAGAGGTCAGTAGATTCAGGCTGCATTCCTGCTATGTGGAAAAGAGCTGTTATCATTCCCGTGCCTAAAAAATCCTGTTCGAAGGAAAATAATGATTTCAGACCAGTAGCATTGACATCGATAGTAATGAAATCATTAGAACGTATCATGGTAGGTAAATTACGTGAGGAGGTAGAACATCTTTTAGACCCTAACCAATTTGCCTATAACAGAGGCAGGGGTACGGATGATGCCTTAAATTCCACTACTCTTTTGATCTTGAAACACATTGACAATCCCTCAACCTATGCTAGATTAATGTTTATGGACTTTAGCTCCGCATTTAACACGATTCTCCCTCAGATCCTGCTAAACAGGCTAAAGCAGATGAATGTTAACCCTTACATAATGAAATGGTACTGTGATTTTCTCATAGAGGCAACAGCAAGTTAAAGTTAACTCCACTCTCTCTGACCTACAGGCCATAAGCACGGGAGCTCCCCAAGGTTGCGTAAGTTCCCCCTTTTTGTTTATTGTGTACACAAATAACCTGCGTAGTCAGCACCCAAATAATTATATTATAAAGTTTTCAGATGACACAGTCATCCTTAGTTTATTGGAAGAATCCTCCAACATTGACCCGTACAAACAGAGGTGGTGTGAGGAGCAAAATCTTATTTTAAATGTAAAAACAAAGGAGATCGTTTTTGATCAAAAGGCTGTGGGGGATCACAGTCCGATCCTTATCCACGGAGAGAGAGTGGAGCAGGTGACTTCTTATAAGTACTTGGGCATTTGTTTTGATTCTCAGTTGAACTGGGCCAACCAAGTGGATTCCGTTTGTTCTCGCCTTAACCAGCGCATGCACTTCCTGAGAAGGCTCAGGGTCCATGGGGTGGCAAAAAACATCATGTTACTGTTCTATAGGGCAAACATGGAATCTATCATCCGCTATGGTATCACCACCTGGTTTGGTAATCTGTCAGTCAAACTCAAATCCCAACTGCAAAATCTAGTTAATAGGGCTGGTAAAATCATTGGCATGCAGCCCCCATGTTCTCTCGGAGAGATATTTGATAAGACAGCGTTAAAACAGACCCTTAAAATCATCCGTGACCCGAGTCACATCTTATATAAAGAATATGAGATGCTGCCATCTGGCAGACGGTATAGATCATCTGATGCACAGCGGAATAGATTTAAGTTTTCATTTGTTCCATTGTCAATCGAAGCACTCAATAAGCATATCAAAAAAAGAAGACGATGAATTGCTGGACGGGGCGGGGGAATCTGTGTGCTGGACCACAGGATGTTGATATATCGCACACTGGGGTGTCATGATGGGTGCGGGATGAATTTTAGGTGTATATATATATATTCATGTATGTCTTGGTATGTGTTTTTTTGTACCTTTTTGTATTTTTGTACGCTGTACCTCTATTGCCCAAGACAAATTTCTCCTCGGAGACAATAAAGGCTAATTCAATTCACACATACACACACACACACACACACACACACACACAAACACACACACACACACACACACACACATACACACCCAGACATGGCGGGGCAGAAAGCTGTGTTGACGGTTCGAGTCCCGCAGCTCAGCACGTTACGCTCGACCAAAGGGTTCAGCGAGGGGTCAAGGGTCACGCGAAGCCGACAGTCCCCGTCCGTCACTGTGACATCATAGAGGTCACCTAGAGGTCATCACATGATAGAGGTCAAAAGGTCGTCACCTAGAGGTCATCACATGATAGAGGTCAAAAGGTCATCACCTAGAGGTCATCACATGGTAGAGGTCAAAAGGTCATCACCGAGGCCAGTGGTTCTCAACCTGTGGGTCAGGACCCCCAGGGGGGTCCCCAGATGATTAACTTAATGTGCAACATTGTTTTCTCTCTCAACAGTAAACAAACCAACATAAAGTTTAAGTGTATAGAGGGTATCTGCACATTTATAAAGTGACAATTTAACTCTTATTCTGCCAGATGTTGTTATTTATTATTGGGTTTTGTGCCAGCAAAAGCACCTTACCTTTGCGATGATATAGACAAAGGTGTATTCTTTTTTTTTTTGAAATGTTCTCTTAAAGAGTGTGCCGTGGCTCTACCAGCAGTAGGGGGCAGCCTCATGCAAGAATTAATGTGAAAATGGTCTCAGCTCGACGCTTGCTTGTCAAGGCTGTTCAAGGCTGATGAGTCGCTACAGAGCAATAGATCCAGAGAAAAACACATGGAACAGTGTTGTGACTCCATTGATGTTAACGTCCAGTTGGATTTTAAGAGTACTTTTATGGGAGCTGTTTCAACGGTAGACACCCGCGCGACACCTCAACAGGTTACAGACATCAAACCAAGGTACAAAAGAACGAGCCAAAGAACGTACAATTGGCATTATCGGGCCGTCAAAAATGGGGCGAACGGGAACGTTCAAAGCAGTATAAGAGTTAAGGACTTTTTAATACCTCTAAAATGACAAATTAAACTTTGGCCAAATTGTCAAATATTAGAAGCAGAAATTGTGAAAATAGCAGATCTACATGCTCACAACGACTCGCGCTGCGAGGCTTTGTGAGCTTGTAGATCTGCTATTTTCACAATAGAACCATGTCATACAAAATGTAATGCCTCAACTGCTCATCAGAGTGGGGGTGTCCCCAGTTAAAATATGATTATTCTGGGGGAAAAGTTGAAAAGGTTGAGAACCAATGACCTTGGCAACCACATCACCATAAAGTCACCATAGCAGTGTTATGTAAAAGTTTACAGTTTAGGCATTTAGCAGACGCTTTTACCTCTTGAACCCCATTGCCCCCGCCGGCGGGGGCAAAAGGTGTTGACCTCTGAACAGCTGTCAATAAATGTCAATAAATCAATAGAGACCAAATAAAAGTACAATTTCATTGTTGATTATTGTTACAGTGGTCCTACAGTATAGTAATCAGCTGCCATTGTACTTTTCATCCATACATTACTCATATTACAGTGTTATTACTACTTATTGTTACTCGTTTTTATCATTTTTCACCCTATACTTTAACAGTACTAATATTACAGCACTACTCTCACTAAAACATCTGTAGAGTTTACATAGTTTGGAATATATTCATACAATTTTGCCTATCAATTGATGACACCTTGGTGAACAATTTCTCTATTCAATATTTTTTTTTTATATAATTTCTTTATTGCTTTTGACACAAGTACATTTGTTATTAAAATTCTCACAAGATGTCAAAAAGTTTTTTTTGTTTGTTTTTTCTCCCCTATGTGCACTTACAGTACACCACTGACAATACAACATGTAGCATACATACAACATACATTCCATCATACATAATACAAGTATGGTCAGTATCATTTCTCTCTTATTTTCCCTTATTATACCTCCTGGCACTCCTCAGTGGAACAGTTATGGCATATACAGACCAAAGAAAACAAAAACAAAAAAAGTAAAAAAAATCGATAAAGGACTAGGTTGACCAGCTCAAACAGTATACATACATACATTCATATAGCTTAGATTTAGATCCTATCATCATGTCGGAGTGGCCAGCTGTAGTGTCTTTAATTTGTTTATATGTTCAATCATAGAGCCCCATGCGCGATCAAATTTCCCTGGTGACCCCCTCAGGTTAAACTTGATCTTCTCCAGGTTAAGGTACATCATGAGGTCTTTAAACCATACAGATGCTTTGGGGGCCAGGGTTGATTTCCACTCTAATAAAATCCTTCTTCTTGCTAGTAGAACTGCAAATGCAAGACACCCCTTAATTCCCCTCCCAATAAGTTGATGATCTACTAAGACCCCAAACAGCGCCATCTCCGCACACGGTGAAAGCTCCACATTCCAAGCTTCTGACAAATGTTTAAAAATGTCAGCCCAATAGCTTTGTAGACGAGGACATGACCAAAACATATGTGTCATGTTCGCTGGGGACATATGACATCTATTGCATGAGTCTGTGACACTGGGATATATTTTAGAAAGTTTAGCGTTAGTAAAGTAGATACGATGCACAACTTTAAATTGTATTAAGTTCAACCTGGCACAAGATGTGCTGTCATTCACTCTCTTTATAGCCTCCTCCCAGATTACCTCATCTATAACCTCTCCCAGTTCGTGTTCCCAATCTTTTTTTGATTTTTTCCATTCAATATTCCATTCAATATTCCATTCTCTATTCAATATTTATGTTTTCAATGAGGTCTTGAGGCTCATTCACTATTCAGAAGGCAAATTTTCCATAGGCGGAGGTCTTTTTCAATCCTCTTTTCCTAGCTAAATAATCACAGCAGGACAATTTGGTAAGAGAAATGTGATGTTTTACACTGCATTTGTGAATTTTCAGGGGTTAGCTGACATTTGGTGGGACAAGATTAGCCACAATCATTGTAGTTTTGTGTCCACAACTGTTCCAATTTGGGCATACATTTTAGGCGGATTTTTCCCCTGGACCCCCCTGGGGCTTAAGAGGTTTTAATCTAAAGCGACTTACAATAAGCAGATAATACATCACTATAATAAACAAGATAATATGTCAGTACATCAACAGCAATAAAGCAAATGCAAATGAATATCTATCTAGAAAACAACATAATCAGTCAAGAAAAGAAAGTTCTAAAAAACCTAAAAACAAATGCTAACTAGCTTCATGTATGGTCATTGAGTGTTTCAGTAGTGCTATGGGTTTAGGTGGAGTCTGAAAAGGTGAGTCTTCAGTCCATGGCGAAAGCTAGCGAGTGTTATGTTAACCCATTTAGGCCTAGAATTATTGAATGCTTTAACCAGTGAAAAATAGCAGATATACAAGCTCACAGCGCAGCACCGAGTGCCACGCTGCGAGCTTGTAGATCTGCTATTTTTGAAAAAGTCATGAAAATGTTTGCAAATCTTTGGATATATGTATTTGGGGGTCCTTCACATGAAAAGGTTTGAGAACCACTGACATAGTAGTCTCTCAAGAACAGATTAACTGAGCTCTAAGTGAAAAGGACCTTTTCTTTGACGATGGCTGGCCAGATTGCTGACATAGAAACATGGGTTTTTCCAAAAAACCTTAGAAGGATTCAAAAGACACTTATAGAATCGGGTCAAAATTCTAATTTTCACGATTTTTCAAAAATAGCAGATCTACAAGCTCACAGCGCGGCACTCCGAACCCTAACCCTAACCCATTTTTCAATAGTTATAGCATAAAATAATGATACACATTCATCTATCTGACAACATATAAAGTCACCATAGCAGTGTTCATTTAATCGTGTTATATATAATGTATACAACAGCTGAGAACAACAGAGCATGACATTAAACAGCCTGAGGAAAGACTAGAACCAATGGAACGGATCAGAGCCAATGGAACGGATCAGAACCAATGGAACGGATCAGAGCATGACGTTAAGGCTTGTCCTGTTGTCCGGGACAAGTTCATTAAAATGTACTTGTCCGTTGGACAAGTGGCTTTTGGTTTCTTTCTGTGACGCTCCTAGCAGCTTAGTGCTGTATGCAAACTATGGACTGGATCCTATAGCTTAGTGCTGTATGCAAACTATGGACTGGATCTTATAGCTTAGTTATGTATGCAAACTATGGACTGGATCCTATAGCTTAGTGCTGTATGCAAACTATGGACTGGATCTTATAGCTTAGTGCTGTATGCAAACTATGGACTGGATCTTATAGCTTAGTTCTGTATGCAAACTATGGACTGGATCTTATAGCTTAGTTCTGTATGCAAACTATGGACTGGATCCTATAGCTTAGTGCTGTATGCAAACTATGGACTGGATCCTATAGCTTAGTGCTGTATGCAAACTATGGACTGGATCCTATAGCTTAGTTCTGTATGCAAACTATGGACTGGATCCTATAGCTTAGTGCTGTATGCAAACTATGGACTGGATCGTATAGCTTAGTGCTGTATGCAAACTATGGACTGGATCTTATAGCTTACTTCTGTATGCAAACTATGGACTGGATCCTATAGCTTAGTGCTGTATGCAAACTATGGACTGGATCCTATAGCTTAGTTCTGTATGCAAACTATGGACTGGGTCCTATAGCTTAGTGCTGTATGCAAACTATGGACTGGATCTTATAGCTTAGTGTTGTATGCAAACTATGGACTGGATCCTATAGCTTAGTGCAGACTATGGAGTGCCCATATATGGAGTGGAGGGAGCAAGGAGGGTGATTAGCAGTCCTTTTGTTATTCATGTTATTTCAATGTCTGACTCCTATGCACGCATTTAAGAAAGACATATAAAAACATGTGACTTTTGTGCCTGGACAAGTGAATGGGAAATATACTTGTCCAAAGGACAAGTGCCTCAAAAAGTCAATGTCAAGCCCTGATGGATGGAAGGAGCACTTTGACTTTAGTAAACTCCTGAGTCCTACCATGTCTGAAGCGAGACACTCCACGAAATGGCTGATATGGTTATCATGTTCTCAGACTGTTAGGCATCCCAGGGGTTAATATTTTGGACATAGTTGGTTTCTGCCCGACAACAGTGATATTAAAAATAAACATGACTAAAATATTGATTAATATCAATAGAAATCATCATAAATAAATCCTTATAAATCATTATAACACATTGTAAATCATTATAAAGCATTATAACACATTATAAATCCTTATAAATGGTTAAAATCCTTGTAGAGTGAAATACTGACCTCTAGGGACGGTCTGGGGGAAGTACAGGGCAGATCCAGGGTCTCTGATGTAACGATTCACTGATAACACTAACAGAGACTCCACACACACTGCAGTACACACCTACACACACACACTCACGCACGCACGCACGCACGCACGTGCGCACGTGCGCGCGCGCACACACACACACACACACACACACACACACACACACACACAGAATATACTGAATATGAGCTTGGTCTACTAAGGTTGTATTTATTACTGTATTGTTGTTTACATTGACCTGCTTATTGTAAACGGCTCTGCATGGATTAAAGCTGATAATAAATGTATAAATAAATAATAATAAATATTAAAGTTATAATCTTCACCTGGTTGTTGGTTCCACTCCGTCTGTCAGATCCACATCTGGACACAACTCTGGACAGAACACATCTGGACATTCTGCTGTTGTTGTTATAATTATTATAATTATTATTATTATAAGTATTATAACTCTAAACAACTCTGGACATTCTGTTGTTGTTGTTGTTGTTGTTAGTAGAAGCTCGTACAACACAACTTATTTAATAACTATAATAATTAATGAGTTATATTATTCATTATGTGTTATCTAGTAGAATTATATAACTATAAATATTAATTAGTTGTTTTATTAGTAGTAATTATCAAAACAACACAACACTGCTGCAGGGCGCCGCCATGTTGGACCGCACTGCAGCGCACGCACGCACGCACGCACACACAACACTAGAACAACACTGACCCCTGCTGGTCACTGCATGCATCTGTTTGTTCTCTTCATGAATGAACTTGACTTCTATTGAATCTATTTAACTGATCTTTAGTCTTAACTTTAATGTCCAGGGGGGTCCAGGGGTATGCAGCTGCCATACCCTGGGTCCAGGGTATGGCAGGGGTATGCGGCTGCCATACCCTGGGTCCAGGGGGGTCCAGGGGTATGCAGCTGCCATACCCTGGGTCCAGGGTATGGCAGGGGTATGCAGCTGCCATACCCTGGGTCCAGGGGGGTCCAGGGGTATGCAGCTGCCATACCCTGGGTCCAGGGGGGTCCAGGGGTATGCAGCTGCCATACCCTGGGTCCAGGGGGGTCCAGGGGTATGCAGCTGCCATACCCTGGGTCCAGGGGGGTCCAGGGGTATGCAGCTGCCATACCCTGGGACCAGGGTATGGCAGCTGCATTCCTAGGACCAGGGTATGGCAGGGGTATGCAGCTGCCATACCCTGGGTCCAGGGGGGTCCAGGGGTATGCAGCTGCCATACCCTGGGTCCAGGGGGGTCCAGGGGTATGCAGCTGCCATACCCTGGGTCCAGGGGGGTCCAGGGGTATGCAGCTGCCATACCCTGGGTCCAGGGTATGGCAGGGGTATGCAGCTGCCATACCCTGGGTCCAGGGGGGAAAATAAAAGTTAGTTCTAAATATAAATCCATGAATGTCTCTTTGTCTATCTGTGCTGGTTATTATGTTGTTAAATTACAGTAAAATAACTACAAATGCAAAATTTAACATAATGGTCACTTTAACAAGGTATTATAATTATATTATAGGTATATATAATTATATATTATGTACTTATTCTTAAAATAAATGTATCATGCCTGTTGCACGCTTTCGCGTGTGTGCAAGACACCAGTCATGTTGCCATATTTTAGCTTTTTCTGAACTGACGCCACTGATAATGAGTAGTAGGCCTATTAAGACCAATTGTATGACATTTTAGTTGAATGTTATGATCAATAATCAGTATTAATTATAATTACATAACATTTTAGTTGAATGTTATGATCGATAACCAGTATTAATTATAAATATAGCTGCAAGCAGCGATAAAGTGTCCAAGGCATAAAAAGCAGGAAAGCAAAAAGCCATCAAGGGAAAGCAAAGAAGAATATCAAAGAAAAACTAGAAGCAGTGTTCTTCCGAACACGACTCCGGCAGGTCAGGTAGGTTTCTTTTTGGCCTACTATAATAGGCCAAAGTGAAAAGGGTGCAACGTGTTTTTGGGCCTTTCACAGCAATCGGACGCTACATGCGGGATTTGAAGCATTTTGCTAGTCTGTCGCAGGGAGTTACTCCCAATCCAACCCTTGATGCTGAGTTTCAAGCAGGGAGGCACTGGGTCCCATTTTTTAGAATCTTTGGTATGACGCGACCCAGGTTTGAACCCGGATCTCCCAGTATCAGGGCTACCCGGCGAGCGCTCGCCTACCTCGCTTCCTCCTTTACTGGCCAACCGCGGGGCTCCTCGCGTCCAAATAAAAAGAGAGAGAATTCAATTGTCGCCAATGGAAGATCTCCCCCGCGGTGATTTCTTTCCAATCAAAGCGCCTCCCGTTGCACGTCCATGTGTCTGCCAATAAAATCGCCGGACTCCTTTTTCATTTCTCCTCCCCTCCCCTCCCTCCCTCCCCGATCAAAACACAACGTCCCTCGCGGGATTCCAACCAATCACGCTCCGTCTTTTCGGGTTGCTGTTCCGGTCTGGGGCCAGAGCGGATATGGAAACGGTACTTGCTTTAACGTGTACGTACACATTACCGGATACAGTAGGCGGGCTCTAGACAGCATCTGAGCACAGAGCAGCAAATAGAAACCACACGGGACTGGGAGGGCTATGAACAGCTGTAGAGTGAAGTGAGCCACATTCTCTTAATGCAGCGTCCGACGTTGTCACGTTTAAAAACAAACAATTGTCACTTAGAGACCTTTGGATGCAATGGACACTTGGACACTGGCTTTGTTATCCTAACACTCAAGGTAAGTTTCGTGACTTCTACAAATTACTATGGTAATGGTCTGGTGACTCTGGTCATCTGCATGAAATGCATTACCATACATACAATAACATTCTTCAAGTAGGCAATAGGCATGGTGATGGTGTCTGCTACTGTCTTTCATTTGATCCATGGCTGGCCAATACTATCTAGTTAATGCTTTATTTGTAAAGACATTTTAATATAGGCCTATCCTATGGATTACATAGCCAAGTTACTGTCCTGCTATTGCAATATTAGGCTATTATTATATGTATATATATTTTTTAAGGTATTGTCAGTGTCATTGAAACATTAAGATAAGGAGTCATATAGTATGTTAATGAAAGTGAAAAAGGAGAAAACTACATTTGGCTCATCAACAAATCATAACAAACAAATTAGTGGTGTATACTAGATCTATGTGTTTCTCTACATTTAGTACAAAAGGACCCACATGTAAACACGCCATTGTGCTTTCTTGGGTTTAAATCCTATTAGTAGACCTTGTATCTGATTCTGAACTGTACTGTGCTTTTCCTTTGTGAACTGCTAACAAAGTAACTATTCAATCAAAACCATAAAGACACTCAGAGTTAAGGGTCTGTGCAAATAAAACATTTGAGAACCAGTATATCAGTGTCATACATAAACCTGTATGGAGACTTGACATTCTGTAATTGGATCTTATGATCAAAATAAGAACATTATAATAGTGTGTAAATCTGTGCCACATACAAATGTCTGTGTACAGACATAGATGGCCCCTGCATGATGGCTGCTAAAAAAAGATAACGCCATGGTGGGATCTGATGTGCGATGGGCATACTGTATTATCACATAGGCAAACATAAACTGTCACCTGTGTGACACTGAATTTGTACTGATTATACATATTTCTCTCTATTTCTCCTTTGCTGTCTCCCAGACCTCAGCTGTTCTCTCTGCACCTCTTCACCAAAGGCGAAGCGCCTCCACGGCCAGATTCAACAAGCGGACAGTGCAGGCAAATTCATGCAGAAAGTGGCCAGTTCAGAACACAGGAAACAGGACATAATACTGTACACTGCCCAAAAATACAGACACCATATCAAAAGAGGAGTGGCTAGCAGACAACAAAAAATAAATGAGCAGATGTTTGCCTCTCCCTTACTTAAATTTGTGATGTAGTTGAGACTTGTTTTATTATTCTTGTGCAAAGAGTGATGCCACCAGAGCCATCAACATATTGTCGCTGTCGGGCAGAAACCATGTCCCATTCCTTTTATTTTATTGTAAATGAATGCCCTACTTTATCATACACGAGTGTTGCATAAAAGTAGTGAAAATAGCAGATCTACAAGCCCACAACACATCAAAGTGTTGTCAGCTTGTAGATCGTCTATTTTCACCATGTTAGCAGATCTATAGGCCCACAAGATGCTGACGTGTTGTCAGCTTGTAGATCAGTTATTGTCACTATTTTAGATAATTTTTAAATAGTGATAAGAAATAAGTGATAAGTAACGTTTTGGACATACAGGGTTTCCACCCAAAAGTGATGATGTATTCATATATATTTGTTGTCACCATGTTTATGTTGTATGTGGGATTAATACCCTGTTGTATTTGAATCTTTTAGATTAAAATTATATTTACCTTTCATGCAGTTGCATTTTTTTACTTAATGAAATATGTTATGCTTTTACCTCAATGGTTGACTTTGTTGATCCCCATTGGAAATAAGTCCAGATGTCATAATATTGTTGATGTTTGTTTCTTGTAACTCATACAGAGTAAGATTTTAAAAGAAATGTCAGCAGCATTAGTTAGAATGAATGAAATACAAGGTACTTCTAAGTGAATTTGTTCCAAACCAAGATGAAATAAATACTGATCTGCATTTGCAGTGGATCTCTGAATAAGAGAAAATAATTATTATGTTATATAATTATATAAAATAATAATAATTATAAGTATAACAATACATAAAATGTACAGTGAATATATAATAGGGCAGATATTAATAATTATTAAAGAGAAAATAATTATTATGTTATATAATTATATAAAATAATAATAATTATAAGTATAACAATACATAAAATGTACAGTGAATATATAAATGCATATATACTGTGTACATCTATCACCAGTGAATATAAATAGATGTACAATACATCTATGAATGAAGTACAGTCTCACAAGGGTTATACTTAACAGGCATCTGTCAATATGTGCCAATGTACCGTAGGCCTACATCATGTTATATTGTAGTAATACAATAGTACAAATAGGTTAGATGATGGTGAGAAAATTGATTTTGAGGTCCATTTAGAGATGGTTAAAACAATGAGGACGTTTCTTTCATTCATTGAGTTTTATTTTTGCATGGCGTAGGTGGGAATCGAACACCTGACCCGGCGTAGGTGGGAATCAAACCCACGACCTTCGGATCCTCAGCAACCATACCTAAAATCGACAAAAGTCACAATTTTCATGAATCTATCATATATACTCATAAACCACTTGGACAGATCACTGGGGAGATGCACACGAAGACTGGCCTGTTGCATTTTTCATCCCTTCCACGCTCGTTTTCTCTTTCTTTCTCTCTTTCTCCTCTTTTTTCCTTCTTCCCCCTTCTCCCCCTCTCCCCTTCCATTTTTTTCCCCCTTCCCCCCCTAGGTAGGCAATTGTTCCCCAGCCCCAGGGCTACCCGGCGAGCGCTCGCCTACCTCGCTTCCTCCTTTACTGGCCAACCGCGGGGCTCCTCGCGTCCAAATAAAAAGAGAGAGAATTCAATTGTCGCCAATGGAAGATCTCCCCCGCGGTGATTTCTTTCCAATCAAAGCGCCTCCCGTTGCACGTCCATGTGTCTGCCAATAAAATCGCCGGACTCCTTTTTCATTTCTCCTCCCCTCCCCTCCCTCCCTCCCCGATCAAAACACAACGTCCCTCGCGGGATTCCAACCAATCACGCTCCGTCTTTTCGGGTTGCTGTTCCGGTCTGGGGCCAGAGCGGATATGGAAACGGTACTTGCTTTAACGTGTACGTACACATTACCGGATACAGTAGGCGGGCTCTAGACAGCATCTGAGCACAGAGCAGCAAATAGAAACCACACGGGACTGGGAGGGCTATGAACAGCTGTAGAGTGAAGTGAGCCACATTCTCTTAATGCAGCGTCCGACGTTGTCACGTTTAAAAACAAACAATTGTCACTTAGAGACCTTTGGATGCAATGGACACTTGGACACTGGCTTTGTTATCCTAACACTCAAGGTAAGTTTCGTGACTTCTACAAATTACTATGGTAATGGTCTGGTGACTCTGGTCATCTGCATGAAATGCATTACCATACATACAATAACATTCTTCAAGTAGGCAATAGGCATGGTGATGGTGTCTGCTACTGTCTTTCATTTGATCCATGGCTGGCCAATACTATCTAGTTAATGCTTTATTTGTAAAGACATTTTAATATAGGCCTATCCTATGGATTACATAGCCAAGTTACTGTCCTGCTATTGCAATATTAGGCTATTATTATATGTATATATATTTTTTAAGGTATTGTCAGTGTCATTGAAACATTAAGATAAGGAGTCATATAGTATGTTAATGAAAGTGAAAAAGGAGAAAACTACATTTGGCTCATCAACAAATCATAACAAACAAATTAGTGGTGTATACTAGATCTATGTGTTTCTCTACATTTAGTACAAAAGGACCCACATGTAAACACGCCATTGTGCTTTCTTGGGTTTAAATCCTATTAGTAGACCTTGTATCTGATTCTGAACTGTACTGTGCTTTTCCTTTGTGAACTGCTAACAAAGTAACTATTCAATCAAAACCATAAAGACACTCAGAGTTAAGGGTCTGTGCAAATAAAACATTTGAGAACCAGTATATCAGTGTCATACATAAACCTGTATGGAGACTTGACATTCTGTAATTGGATCTTATGATCAAAATAAGAACATTATAATAGTGTGTAAATCTGTGCCACATACAAATGTCTGTGTACAGACATAGATGGCCCCTGCATGATGGCTGCTAAAAAAAGATAACGCCATGGTGGGATCTGATGTGCGATGGGCATACTGTATTATCACATAGGCAAACATAAACTGTCACCTGTGTGACACTGAATTTGTACTGATTATACATATTTCTCTCTATTTCTCCTTTGCTGTCTCCCAGACCTCAGCTGTTCTCTCTGCACCTCTTCACCAAAGGCGAAGCGCCTCCACGGCCAGATTCAACAAGCGGACAGTGCAGGCAAATTCATGCAGAAAGTGGCCAGTTCAGAACACAGGAAACAGGACATAATACTGTACACTGCCCAAAAATACAGACACCATATCAAAAGAGGAGTGGCTAGCAGACAACAAAAAATAAATGAGCAGATGTTTGCCTCTCCCTTACTTAAATTTGTGATGTAGTTGAGACTTGTTTTATTATTCTTGTGCAAAGAGTGATGCCACCAGAGCCATCAACATATTGTCGCTGTCGGGCAGAAACCATGTCCCATTCCTTTTATTTTATTGTAAATGAATGCCCTACTTTATCATACACGAGTGTTGCATAAAAGTAGTGAAAATAGCAGATCTACAAGCCCACAACACATCAAAGTGTTGTCAGCTTGTAGATCGTCTATTTTCACCATGTTAGCAGATCTATAGGCCCACAAGATGCTGACGTGTTGTCAGCTTGTAGATCAGTTAT
Organism: Nannobrachium achirus; assembly: GCF_963921795.1. Taxonomy (NCBI): domain Eukaryota; kingdom Metazoa; phylum Chordata; class Actinopteri; order Myctophiformes; family Myctophidae; genus Nannobrachium; species Nannobrachium achirus. The sequence goes on along the minus strand of NC_137822.1, from coordinate 51,042,049 downwards.
TGTCACTATTTTAGATAATTTTTAAATAGTGATAAGAAATAAGTGATAAGTAACGTTTTGGACATACAGGGTTTCCACCCAAAAGTGATGATGTATTCATATATATTTGTTGTCACCATGTTTATGTTGTATGTGGGATTAATACCCTGTTGTATTTGAATCTTTTAGATTAAAATTATATTTACCTTTCATGCAGTTGCATTTTTTTACTTAATGAAATATGTTATGCTTTTACCTCAATGGTTGACTTTGTTGATCCCCATTGGAAATAAGTCCAGATGTCATAATATTGTTGATGTTTGTTTCTTGTAACTCATACAGAGTAAGATTTTAAAAGAAATGTCAGCAGCATTAGTTAGAATGAATGAAATACAAGGTACTTCTAAGTGAATTTGTTCCAAACCAAGATGAAATAAATACTGATCTGCATTTGCAGTGGATCTCTGAATAAGAGAAAATAATTATTATGTTATATAATTATATAAAATAATAATAATTATAAGTATAACAATACATAAAATGTACAGTGAATATATAATAGGGCAGATATTAATAATTATTAAAGAGAAAATAATTATTATGTTATATAATTATATAAAATAATAATAATTATAAGTATAACAATACATAAAATGTACAGTGAATATATAAATGCATATATACTGTGTACATCTATCACCAGTGAATATAAATAGATGTACAATACATCTATGAATGAAGTACAGTCTCACAAGGGTTATACTTAACAGGCATCTGTCAATATGTGCCAATGTACCGTAGGCCTACATCATGTTATATTGTAGTAATACAATAGTACAAATAGGTTAGATGATGGTGAGAAAATTGATTTTGAGGTCCATTTAGAGATGGTTAAAACAATGAGGACGTTTCTTTCATTCATTGAGTTTTATTTTTGCATGGCGTAGGTGGGAATCGAACACCTGACCCGGCGTAGGTGGGAATCAAACCCACGACCTTCGGATCCTCAGCAACCATACCTAAAATCGACAAAAGTCACAATTTTCATGAATCTATCATATATACTCATAAACCACTTGGACAGATCACTGGGGAGATGCACACGAAGACTGGCCTGTTGCATTTTTCATCCCTTCCACGCTCGTTTTCTCTTTCTTTCTCTCTTTCTCCTCTTTTTTCCTTCTTCCCCCTTCTCCCCCTCTCCCCTTCCATTTTTTTCCCCCTTCCCCCCCTAGGTAGGCAATTGTTCCCCAGCCCTGGCGCAGACACTCAAACCACTAGGCCACTGAGCTGGTACATGATATCATTGCAATCCTTGGAAATCACAACATAGGTGTAGACATGACAGTTTGTATTATAATGCTTGTTTCAGGATTTATGATGCAAAATACATTATTTAGTAATGGCGGATATTAAAATACGCATCAAGGGGGGTTGGGGGAAATCTTTAGGAAGGCTCCATGTCAGACATTGTTCAAGGAACCAAACCAACCTGTAAAGTCTACCAAATGTCATGGTTTTATGCTTATATAAACCCCAGGTGGGATTCGATCCAACGACCTTCTGCATGTAAGGCATATGCCCTGACCACTACACTAGGCAGCCACAGGATCTGTTAACCATGTTTGTTTAAAAAAAAAAGTTCTATGTAGGCTGAGTGCCTTGATTTTATTGATTTCTTTTTTATATTTTGGAGGCTTGGGGTGAAATCAATCTGAGTAAATGTAATCGGAGTATTTCTGACATTTTCGAGTGATCATATTTTCTTTTACTCAGAACAGGAAAAAAAACAGACGGTAGAGAAGGGCTCATTTTAAACATGAACGTGATCTGGAGCTAGATCAGACGTGTCAACATTAAAGAGTTTGACATATGCACATGCCATGGGCATCCAGGATGTTAACATCAACTCAACCCTACGGAGGATTTGAACTGCCAACCATCCGTATACCAGGCACAGGCACTGACCACTACACTACGGCAGTCACACATAATGGACCTGTCATTTAAAAGAAAAAGAAAAGAAAAAAGAAAAGGTTCCATGTAATGTACTTGACGCCTTCTTTCAAAATGATATAGTTCCCCCCTTTGGCCAATTGGGGTAAGATTGGTTTCAGTGATATTTGGACTAACCCTCTACAGTAGTTGTGGGGCTCATTTTAAACATGAACGTGATCTGGAGTTAGATCAGACGTGTCAACATTAAGTGAAACATTAAGTGATCTGGAGTTAGATCAGACGTGTCAACATTAAAGAGTTTGACATATGCACATGCCATGGGCATCCAGGATGTTAACATCAACTCAACCCGACATGGGGTTTGAACTGCCAACCATCCGTATACCAGGCACAGGCACTGACCACTACACTACGGCAGTCACACATAATGGACCTGTCATTTAAAAAAAGAAAAAAGAAAAAGTTTCATGTAAATCTACAGTAGTTGTGGGGCTCATTTTAAACATTAACGTGATCTGGAGTTAGATCAGACGTGTCAACATTAAAGAGTTTGACATATGCACATGCCATGGAAATCCAGGATGTTAACATCAACTCAACCCAATGTGGGGTTTGAACTGACAACCATCCGTATACCAGGCACAGGCACTGACCACTACACTACGGCAGTCACACATAATGGACCTGTCATTTAAAAAAAAAAGAAAAGAAAAAAGAAAAAGTTTCATGTAATGTACTTGACGCCTTCTTTCAAAATTATATAGCGCCCCCCTTTGGCCAATTGGGGTAAGATTGGTTTCAGTGATATTTGGACCAACCCTCTACAGTAGTTCATCATGAAAATTTTACTTTGCATGTATGTTTTAGAGGCAGAAGAATAATTTGCATAAAACTTGCAATATTCATTGAATTATTAAAAAAACATGTTTAAATTTAAAAAGAATCCGATCTGACAGATCTTTAGATATTGGTCCAAAGTTCATGTAAAAAAAGTTCCGTGCACGTGACGCGAAAGTTCCGGAATAAAAGCGGGTTTAAGTGTTTTACAAACTGCTCAAAATGGCAGAAAATCTAAGGACGGAGCGTACTTAACAAAGACACGGATGGCTTCCGCTTGAGTCAAGGCACGCGTGTAACCAAGTTGCATGTCTTTAAACGAAACGAGCCATGACTTATGCCCCTTTAAAGTTTGAGTTTTCAAACGCTTCGTATAGCGCCCCCCTTTGGCCAATTGGAGTAAGATTGCTTTCAGTGATATTTGGACTAACCCTGTACATATTTGCCAAATGCCATGAACGTGTCACTTTGCATGTATGATTTAGAGGCAGAAGAATAATTTGCATGAAACTGCATTATACAGTGAATTATTAAAAAATAATGTTTCGCTTTAAAAGAAATCCGGCCGCTGTGCGATGACCACATTGGTCCAAAGTTCATGTAAAAAAAGTTTCGCGCACGTTACGCGAAAATCCCAGGAGGAGATAGATTTTGACTGTTTTTCATATAATTCAAAATTGTGGGAGAAGTAAAGGTCAGATGTCAAAAGTCAGAGCGTAAAAGTTGTTCGGCATGAGGAGACGCATAAGTGTATACAGGTTTCATTGCTGTACCTGAAACAGGGCATGAGCTACACCTGTTCAAAGTTGGCATTTTTCAAAGGTTTCCTACAGCGCCACCCTTTGGCCGATTGTTGCGGGCTTCGCGTTTTAGCCGTTTGGCATAGTCCTCTGCCATACTGCCGAGTTTCGTAAAAAGCGACTGCACGGTCTAGCCGCTAGAGAAAAAGTGGCGGAATAATAATAATAATAGTGATGAAGTCCAATAACAATGAGTGGCCAAGGCATTGCCACTTCGTGGCCTTGGCCACTAATTACATCACATTAGGCCTAGAGTTGAACATTTGTGAAGAAAGACAATTTAATTACTATAAATGCAAAAATATTAATTGGAGTTGGCATTACATTTAGTTTGACTCGATCCATTCCATTGAGGGGGGGGGGGGGTACAAATACAAGGTACAAATAACAGATCTCCAAGCTCACAACACCTCGTGCTGCAAGGCGTTGTGAGCTTGTAGACCCACAAGCTATTAGAGCTTGTGGGTCAGATGTTGAGCGTTTAAAATGGTTACATGTCTGAAAAGGTATCAGCCATGAGCCATCTACAATGTAACATGTATCATATGTATGCTTATTACCCGGCTCGTTTGGGAGCTTGATTCTGATTGGTCGAGCGCTGAAATCAGCGGTGAATAGACCTTTTGTCAGCCTTCTGATAGGTCCCTGAGACTCCCTGACTGGCCAACCAGAAAAAACATTCACTTTTTGCTATCGGGGGTGGAGTTTGTGCAGTGGAGAATGTTGCTTCAGCCTTTCAAAAACTGTCCGCAGCGGAGCACGGCAATCGCCTGGTACGGCCGCGGCAGTAGGGGGCGATCTCGCTCATCATAATGAATAAGCTTCAACAAACTAGTTCACATGGACCTTATCAATGGTCTAACTAGTTACGATTGGGTACATATATTTTAAATGGGCAGAATTACTATAATCTGTTCTCCTCTTCCTACCCAAGATTCAATGCGCTTTCTATTGCTATTTCTATTCTCTCTCTGATCCAGAGGATTAAACTAATTAAAACATATATTTTCGGGGGGAAACTACTGTTTTGCTATGTAATTACTGTACCCTTTTCTTCCCTTTTTATTAATATCACCTAGATGTTTTTCCTTTGGTACTTTATATAGCTGTAATGAGGCTATGAAAACATAAAAAAGTCCCATTCACTGCCACTATAAAAACAATCTGCCCAGGGAAAATGTCCCATCATAGTAACAGGGCAGAATGGGGCGGGATTTGCAAACTAGTCTATTATGAGCGTATAATGACCGCTCCGCTCTATAATTCACCGCTGCCTAATCAACGGCTCAGAGCAGCTGCTGTATTCAGGCTGCACTGCGTGGATTTAGTGCCGTGTCCAACATGGCAGCCATGTAAACAAACACACCGCGTCATTTACAACCAAACGTTGCTCTGAAACCATTTGAGGCGAGAAATAGACGACGCAGTAACAGAAAATGGATTCTATTTGATCAGCACTTCCTTGTTTTCCAAGGCGACCGTGTTGCGCTCGGAGGGGACGCACTTTCAGCCGTCTGTAAACAAGGAAAAACTTTGTTTTGTTTTTAGTTTTGAGTCAAATTATTAATTGTATGTATTAGCCGGGTAATAAGTGCTATAAGGTCTTTCTGCTTGGTCATTATGGCTTATATGGACACTTCATGCTGATAATTCCCCGAGGCGGAGCCGAGGGGAATTATCCATGTCCATATAAGCCATAATGACAGCGCAGCAAGACCTTATCGCATACATATAGGCCTACGTATGTATACAGTAAACTGTCTGGCCAAAACCTCTTAACTCCATTTTTGAGGTTTTAGACTTTTTTGTCATAAATCAGGGCTATTGAACACCCTTTACATCTGAGTGTTGGTTAAAATAATATTGAACCAATGGAAAGTAGTAAAAAGTGCTTGGGAAAAAACCTCCTAACTCCACACTTTCTGCCAAACATGCCAAACATGACTGACAGCAGAGATAATGATACACATTATGTACATACAGTTTGTATATACATACAGTATGTACACATGTACATATCATATACTCTGTATTGTACATACCGGTATTTAACATATGATGTAACAGAGGTGTGTTTTGATGTTGTCACCTCTTCTCTCATTCTCTGAGTGACAGCCACAGCTGAGACCCCAAAATACCCCTGAGAACAGGGGCGTCAGTTGGATATGGCAGGGGTATGCAGCTGCCATACCCTGGGTCCAGGGGGGGAAGATAAAAGTTAGATCTAAATATGAATCCATGAATGTTTGATTGATTGATTGATTGATTGATTGATTGAAGACTTTATTGTCAGTTTGCATAGGAAAAGGTACAGTTTCATGACGGTACAGTTCACTGGTACAAGGTCTACTAAAAGGAGATCCATGAAAAGACTAAGCTTATTTCCACAGGAAACCATTAAAGTATCTCATATATCTCTTTGTCTATCTGTATTATGTTGTTAAATTACAGTAAAATAACTAAAAATTTTAACAAAATGGTCACTTTAACAAGGTAGGCCTATTGTGGCACATTTACTAACATGGTTACAAGTTTAGCTGCACTTGAACAACCGTTCCAGGCTGCCATATCCAGCCCAAGAAACCATAGAAACGGTGGGAAATAGAATGTACTTCTTAAGGTATGGCAACACTTCGCGCGCGTGCAAGACACCAGTCATGTTGCCATACCTTAGCTTTTTCTGAACTGACGCCACTGCCTGAGAAGGAGCCTGATCCAACCCAAAGAACCCCCCCTGGCTGAGTGGAGGTGGTACGGTCCGCGGGGGAAGCTGCAGCAGCAGCAGGGCTATTTGTGGAGCATACCAGTGTCAGGTTGATGCAGGGGGAATGTCTGGGCCATACCAGTGTCCAGGGGTGTGCCTCCATATTCTGGGCCCTGGGTACAAGGAGTCACTGCGGGCCCCCCATGAATGTTCTTCATAGGGGGAGGAGGTTTAACCCTGGGTACAAGGATGCACTGCGGGCCCCCATGAATATTCTTCATTATTTTGTGTTTTGACTATTGAAAAATAGCAGATCTACGAGCTCGCAGCGCTGCACTCGGTGCCGTGCGGCGAGCTTGTAGATCTGCTATTTTAGAAAAATCTTAACAATTTGTGCAAGTCTTTGAATATTTCAAATCCTTCTAAGGTTTTTTGAAAAAAAAATATGTTTCTATGTCAGTGGTGCTCAAACCTTTTAATGTGAAGGACCCCCAAAATGATATGTATTTGGCCACGGACCCCCATCTCAAAATATCTAGTTCCAGGGACCCCCTGCAGATGCAAAATTTGAGTTACAAACATTCGCTTAAAAAAGCCCCCCCTCCCCGGGACGCCCCTGCCAGTGTCAGGTTGATGCAGGGGGAAAGTCTGGGAGGAGAAGGTTGACTCCATTCAGCAGGCTCAGGATACGTTACCTTGTTGGTAGAGCTGAACACACTAAGCTGAACACAGTAAGCTGAACACAGTGGAACACAGTGAACACAGTAAGCTGAACACAGTGAACACAGTGAACAACATGGACGCCGCTGAGCTGTTCCAGGCTGGGGAGAAGAAGGGCCGAGGTCTGAGGAGCACCAGAGACCTGAGACCAGGAGAGGTGGTCTTCTCTGAACCCAGCTTTGCTGCCGTGGTGTTGGACAGGTCTGTTATAACCTTAATGATCTAATTATCACCGTCTGTTAATGAGGTGGTCTTCTGCTGTGGTCCTGGACAGGTCTGTTATAACCTTCTATTAATGATCTAATTATCACCTTCTGTTAATGAGGTGGTCTTCTGCTGTGGTTCTGGACAGGTCTGTTATAACCTATAGAGAGAGATGTCTCTCTATAGCGCTGCTGCTGCTACTCAGCGCTATAGAGAGAGATCTCTCTATAGCGCTGAGTAGTAGCAGCAGCGCTATAGAGAGAGATGCAGCGTGTGTTATATCAGATCTACAAGCTCTCTGTGTGATATCAGATCTACAAGCTCTCTGTGTGATATCAGATCTACAAGCTCTCAGTGTGATATCAGATCTACAAGCTCTCAGGTCACCTCAGAGTTTAGGCTAAGTTTAGCCTCAGAGTTCAGGCTAAGTTTAGCCTTCAGGATGAATTTAACTGCAGTGACGTAACCTAACCCAGTGGTTCTCAACCTGTGGGTGGGGACCCCCAGGGGGGTCATAACCTAACCTAACCCAGTGGTTCTCAACCTGTGGGTGGGGACTTCAACAACTTTATATTGGTTTGGAACAAACCAACATAAAGTTTAAAGGAGGACTTCACCACTTTTCAACCCATCTTCATATACATAGGTCCTCACTAATGTTCATAATAAATATATAATATATATTATGATATAATGTCTTCATATAACAGGTCCTCACTAATGTTCATAATAAATATATAATATATATTATGATATAATGTCTTCATATAACAGGTCCTCACTAATGTTCATAATAAAATAGCACAAGTTTTTTTTCTACTCCGTCCAAGTCTCCTAGGAGAGCTGCGGGAAGTTCAGAAATCCATCGTCTTGTGACATCATCATTTTCCCCCCCAAAAAAAATAATTAATATTTTTGAAAACAATATTTCGATTTTTATTATCGCGAGAACAATGGCTTTCACTTTAACATTGCAACTTTTCAGGATTAGAAAGCCTGCAGTTTCTATTAGCTTGGATTCCCAAGCGATGATGTCACAAGACGATGGGTTTCTGACCTGCCCACAGCCCTCCCCTGAAAAAAAAAAATGTTTTAGTGAGGACCAATTATATGAAGATAGGTTGAAAAGTGGTGAAGTCCTCCTTTAAGTGTATAGAGCAGGGGTGGGCAACCTTGGGCACAGGGAGGGTGATCACTGGTACACTGGCACAGAGGGTTTATATTTTAACTTTTTTAACTTGGTGAATTAAATGAAGTTTGCTCATTTATAACAAGGGTACTCCTATATCCACCAGTTTCCAACGCCCCATAGTGCATTGCGCAGACGCTGTAGCGAGCTTCCGGTGCCGCAGCTGAGTGTGATTTACAAGCTCACAACAGGCTGCATCTGCGACGCGACGTGAGCTTGTATGTCTGCTGTTAAACTGGAAGTGTGGTCCAAACAGGTCCAGATAATCTCCAGTAAACTCCCGCGGAAACAACATATTTGTCATTAAAGTTCATGTCGGCACACTGACACGCTAGAAAATAAAAACATGGCACTTTATTTCAAAAAGGTTGCTGACCCTGTATAGAGGGTATCTGCACATTTATAAAGTGACCATTAAGGGCTTTTTAATACCTTTAAAATGACAAATTAAACATTGTCCAAATTGTCAAATATTAGAGGCAGAAATTGTGAAAATAGCAGATCTACAAGCTCACAAGGCGATTGCGAGGCCTTGTGAGCTTGACACACACACACACACACACACACACACACACACACAGACACACACACACACACACACACACACTCACACTCACACTCACACTCACACACACACACACACACACACACACACACACACACGTCATCACGTCATAAGGAAAGACTAGGGGCCTGTGGGTAAATTGCAAATCGCAAGTTGCAATTTCTGCATGTGGCGTATTATCAAATTATTGTCTTGTGTGAGCTAGGTCTTTGTTTTATTGCATATTAAAATAATAACGCTAGTTTTTGGACAGCCTAACCCTAACCACCCATTTATAGTGTTTTTACCCAGGCAGTCAGGTTGCTCAATGAAGGGTTGAAACACAGGCACTGTACGCACTTTTAAACTGTACACTGTTGCACTGTATGGTATTGTATGTTGTGTTTGAGTGGCCTGCAATGCATGGTATGTGGGTCCACAGCTCCACACTCCTATCGGTCACTGTGACGGTCCCATCCTCTTTTACAGTACACTTTAAGACATAATAAGACAGAATAAAGCCATAATAAGAAATAATGTGTTTTTAGAGCTAATATATTTTATTAGACAGAAACAAAGACAGAATAGTAGAAAGAACGAATACATTCTCTGGCACCGTCACCTGCCGCGGAACTGCAGCGGCAGACACTGCCGTGCGGCCGCTAGTTCGACCAGCAGTCGCACTGCATCGCCGGCGATAGGACCAGCAGTCCCGCCAGTAGGACCGGCGGCTGCCGCACGGACCGGCAGGTCCCGTAGCGGTAAACTGCCCGTCCGTGCGGTGGTAGCTGAAACAGAATAGCAGAAAGCGAATACATTATCTGGCACCGGCATCGCTGGTAACTGCCGCGGCAGCCACCATCGCACGGACGGGCAGTTTACCACTACGGGACCTGCCGGTCCGTGCGGCGGCCGCTGGTCCTACTGGCGGGACTGCTGGTCCTATCGCCGGCGATGCAGTGCGACTGCTGTTCGAACTAGCGGTCGTGCGGCAGTGTCTGCCGCTGCAGTTCCACGGCAGGTGACGGTGCCAGAGAACGTATTCGCTCTTTCTACTATTCTGTCTTTGTTTCTGTCTAATAAAATATATTAGCTCTAATTACCAACACATTATTTCTTATTATGGCTTTATTCTGTCTTATTATGTCTTAAAGTGTACTGTAAAAGAGGATGGGACCACTGTGACCATGTCTCTGTGTAATAAGGCTGAGATGCTCCTGGCACAAGCATTTCATTGTATCTGTACTCTGTATGTGTGACAATAACCTGAACCTGAACCTTATATACACAAATACATTTCCAAGACAAATATTTGTACTCTTACACGAGTACATTTCTAGGCTGAAAAGTTCTGAGTACTTTTAGTTTGTCTGTTTTCTTTTCTCTTTCTCTCTCTCTAAAATGCTATTGGCCACAAGCTGTGTCCGTCAAAGAAGGAAGCCTATCATAACCCTTCTCCAATGGGATCTATACGTCATCTCATGCCCATATAAGGATAACGCCAATAGCCAAGCTCTCTCGTGTTAATCCTATCTACTCAAAACTAAATGTTTTTTTATGATCCCACTTAATTTTATTTCAGTTTTTACAGGTGTTTCTGCAGGCTTTGTATAACACCAGTAAGACTCCCTAATCGGGAGATAAGCGACCGTTGGTCGCTTATCTCCACAAATAGGCCAAAAGTTTGTTTTACCAATTATCAAGACATACGGGCAGTTGACAGTTTGCCATGGTTACTCATTGAAGTTGAATCTCCATATATGGAGATAACCTACGCATCACACTAAGTCTGACCTCACCAGCCCATATTTGGGCATGAGCAACTTATGTCTCCATATATGGAGATATGATGACATCACACAGTCCTCGGCCGATGATGTGGCGTGATGTCATACAATACACAAACGAGCCCTACAGTATAAAGGGGCAATTCTTGCCAGGAAAGAAGCATTTCTTCGACTCAGACCTTATCGCCAGGGTTGGCTTATAGCAGCTGTCGGTAGGACCATATATGGATTCTGTTAGTGTGGATCTCCTAACAGGGCATCATCTGGGATACAATCCCTTTTATGCCCATATATGGAGATCCCTAACAGAATCCCTTTTATGCCCATATATGGAGATCCCTAACAGCATCCCTTTTATGCCCATATATGGAGATCACTAACAGCTAACATAATCCCTTTTATGCCCATATATGGAGATCCCTAACAGAATCCCTTTTATGCCCATATATGGAGATCCCTAACAGAATCCCTTTTATGCCCATATATGGAGATCCCTAACAGAATCCCTTTTATGCCCATATATGGAGATCCCTAACAGAATCCCTTTTATGCCCATATATGGAGATCCCTAACAGAATCCCTTGTATGCCCATATATGGAGATCCCTAACAGAATCCCTTTTATGCCCATATATGGAGATCTCTAACAGAATCCCTTTTATGCCCATATATTATGGAGAAATCCCTGCTCTGAGTATCTGACATCAGTGTGATGTCACCTGTTTATGCCCATATATGGAGATCCCTGCTCTGCGTATCTGGTTGCTATGGTAAACAGTTGGTTGCTAGGGTAAAAAAAAACATGGCTGCTATGGTAAACAGTTGGTTGCTAGGGTAAACAGTTGGTTGCTAGGGTAAAACCATGGTTGCTAAGGTGGTTGCTAACGTACACTAACAGACCAGCAACAACAGACTGTTGCCACAGCAACGTACACAAAGGTTTGTGTACACATGTGGTGTGATGTCATACTGATGCGGAGATATGAGCAGGGCAAAGGTGTGACGTGTGACGTGTGACGGACGGACGGACGGACGGACGGACGGACGGACGGCCGGTGGAGGTTTTCATAGTAAACTGCTCCCTGACGGTCGCAATTAAGCAAGCACACCAGACAGTGCAGGTGATTTCAAAGAGTTCATTCTCTGAAGCAAGAGTTACAAGGGCCTAAGAATTTACAGTAATTGTGAAAAATTGGGAACTTAAAGGTGTATTCAGTGATAATGAAAGTGGCCGGGGGTCATCTTGTCCCTTACTGGCCTTACTGCGTGGAAATGTTTAGTTTTTTATAGATTTTTTACGCCATTATAATGTTCTCGTTTTGATCATTAGACCCAATCACTGAATATTGGTAGGCCTACGTCTCCAGCTTCAGGATATGTATGATACTGATTTACTACGAGACTGTGGCATTTTATAAGTTCAGTAGTTTACAATCTAGGCATTTAGCAGACGTTCTTAATTCAGAGCGACTGTGGTTCTCAAAACTTTTATTTTGACCATCATAACTAAACATCATAACATAACTACGGCCATACTCTACCCTGATTGGTCGAGGACTGGCTGGCCACCTCTGAAAACCGAATCTAGCTATGCTCGCAACACAGGCCATGGTGGAAGTAGTCCATATATGGTCAGCACACATTCTAGTGAGGAGAATGAATGGAAAATGTACCAATTATATTTTTATTTGAATGAAATACAATCACTGAATATACCTTTAAGTAAAAGTACATTGTGTGTGTGTGTGTGTGTGTGTGTGTGTGTGTGTGTGTGTGTGTGTGTGTGTGTGTGTGTGTGTGTGTGTGTGCGCGCGCGCGTGCGTGCGTGCGTGCGTGTTCAGTGTCACCTCCCAGGTGTGTCACAACTGCTTCCGTCGTCAGGCCAGCCTCCACTCCTGCGCTGTGTGTCACTTCGCTCACTACTGCGACCGCACCTGCCAGACTGCATGCTGGGACGAACACAAGCATGAGTGTGCTGCCATCAAGAAACGAACCTCCGCCCCCAACGAGAATGTCCGGTAAATTATCATTATTATCATCATTATCATTATTATCATCATTATCATTATGATTAGTGTGGAACACACTGTAGTTGTTGTTAGAGCAGTGATGGATGAGTGGTTAGTGTCCACACCTAGGACTCTGGAGGTCCCAGAGGTCGCAGGTACGATTCCCCACTCCAGCTATCACTGCTCCCCTTCCCCCGCATGCCTTGTGCCAAGCGCTGGGTTAAGCTGAAAACTGAATTTCCCTTGTGGGATGACGTAGGTAAATATTTTCTTTTTCATTCTAGTTCTGGGGAAACTTTATTTTCACTAGATAAACTTTATTTTCACTAGATACACTTTATTTTCACTAGATACACTTTATTTTCATTAGATAAACTAACTTTATTTCACTAGATAAACTTTTCCACTGCCATTGGAAATTGATGGAAATTGATGGAAACCAGATGCAATTGGACATTGAAGGAAAAACATTTGAGGAGTGGTGCATAGCTTGAGTATTGGTTGAGCTTCACATGACAGTTAACTTAATGCAGAATATTGTCACCATTCCAGCTTGGTGGCTCGGGTGTTGTGGCGTATCCAGAAGTAGACATTATTAATATTATTATATATGATCATTCCAGCTTGGTGGCTCGGGTGTTGTGGCGGATCCAGAAGTAGACATTATTAATATTATTATATATGATCATTCCAGCTTGGTGGCTCGGGTGTTGTGGCGTATCCAGAAGTAGACATTATTAATATTATATGATCATTCCAGCTTGGTGGCTCGGGTGTTGTGGCGGATCCAGAAGCAGACAGGCATCATCACGGACAGCCAGCTGGTGTCTGTTGACGCTCTGAAGGACCATCAGGCAGACATGAGCCAGCCTGACGTCACTGAGCTGCAGAAAAACATCAAACGCTTCCTGGAATACTGGCCTGGGAAAGCTCAGCCTGAAGAGCTCGTCTCCCGCCTGTTTGCCATCGTACGTATCCTTATATCCTAACATCATATGTAGAGTAGTGTAGTAGTAGTATCCTTATATCCTAACATCGTATGTATAGTAGTAGTATCATACTATCCTATGTATCCTAACATCCTAACATCGTATAGTAACATAGCAATAGTAACGTAGCAGTAGTATCCTAACATATGCAGGCCTTGAATGTCATCATTTTAGGGTCAGGGTAAATGGTAAATGGTGCATTTATATAGCGCTTTTATCCAAAGCGCTTTACAGAGGTTGTGCATTACATTCACCCATTCACACACACATTCATACACCGGTGGCGGACCATGCAAGGCACCAACCAGCTCACCAGGAGCAATGTGGGGTTCAGAGTCTTGCTCAAGGACCCTTCGACATTAACTCAGGGGGAGCCCGGATTCGAACTGGGAACCCTTCGGGAACCCTTCGTGCTCTAATAACGGTTTCTCTACCCCTGAGCTATGCCGCCCCGTTCTGGGACTCATTCAGACATGATCAATAATACTGTTCTGGGACAATGGCGGCAAATGTGTTAACAAGGCGCGTACGTTACCAGTCTACTAAAGAGCTGGGCTCGATAGCGCCATACAGCAGTACTAGCCTATGGTAAGGTGGGTACGTTACCAGTCTACTAAAGAGCTGGGCTCGCATACAGCAGTACTAGTCTAGGGTCCCTTCACTTTTCGGGGTTTGATCCGGTCGGGAGCGGAAACCAATTCATGTCATGCTGTAGTCCTAGACGGACTATACTTTGGCCGGAACTATCAAACCGGATTCAGTTTTAACACAAGATATTCCCCTGCACTCAAGGACATACTTTTAGGGCCTACCTAATAAACACCTTGATTTGGCGTAGTTTTGCTTATGGAAAGTTTGTTTGGTAAATGCACCAAGAAAGCCTGGTGGCGCGAGGTTACAGCAGCACTGACTCCTCTGTGAGGGTCCATGTCTCATACAGCAGTACTGACTCCACTTTGAGGGTCCATGTCTCATACAGCAGTACTGACTCCTCTGTGAGGGTCCATGTCTCATACAGCAGTACTGACTCCTCTGTGAGGGTCCATGTCTCATACAGCAGTACTGACTCCTCTGTGAGGGTCCATGTCTCATACAGCAGTACTGACTCCACTGTGAGGGTCCATGTCTCATACAGCAGTACTGACTCCTCTGTGAGGGTCCATACAGCAGTACTGACTCCTCTGTGAGGGACCATGTCTCATACAGCAGTACTGACTCCACTGTGAGGGTCCATGTCTCATACAGCAGTACTGACTCCACTGTGAGGGTCCATGTCTCATACAGCAGTACTGACTCCTCTGTGAGGGTCCATGTCTCATACAGCAGTACTGACTCCACTGTGAGGGTCCATGTCTCATACAGCAGTACTGACTCCACTGTGAGGGTCCATGTCTCATACAGCAGTACTGACTCCTCTGTGAGGGTCCATGTCTCATACAGCAGTACTGACTCCACTGTGAGGGTCCATGTCTCATACAGCAGTACTGACTCCTCTGTGAGGGTCCATGTCTCATACAGCAGTACTGACTCCTCTGTGAGGGTCCATGTCTCATACAGCAGTACTGACCCCTCTGTGAGGGTCCATGTCTCATACAGCAGTACTGACTCCTCTGTGAGGGTCCATGTCTCATACAGCAGTACTGACTCCTCTGTGAGGGTCCATGTCTCATACAGCAGTACTGACTCCACTGTGAGGGTCCATGTCTCATACAGCAGTACTGACTCCTCTGTGAGGGTCCATGTCTCATACAGCAGTACTGACTCTCGAGGTCTTCTCCCATAGCAGATTTCCACAATCTCTTCATCCCATCCAAGGCAATCCTTTTAAATGATTAAATGTCTGTCTGTCCATAGATTAAAGTCAATGGGTTCATTCTCACTGACCAGAGAGTCTGTCTGTCTGTCCATAGATTAAAGTCAATGGGTTCATTCTCAGTGATCAGAGGGGATTGCAGAATGTTGGACTGGGTTTGTTTCCTAACCTTGGGCTGGTCAACCATGACTGCTGGCCCAACTGTACCGTCATCCTCAACCATGGAAAGTAAGTGTCTGTCTCTCTCTCTCTCTCTCTCTCTCTCTCTCTCTCTCTCTCTCTGTCTCTGTCTCTCTCTCTCTCTCTCTCTCTCTCTCTCTCTCTCTCTCTCTCTCTCTCTCAGTATTTACAGATCTTTTGTTTTTTCCTTTGTGTTCTTGCAGCCAATCAGCAGTGAACTCTGCTCTGCACTCCAACAGAAGGTAGGTTTAACTTTCACCTAACTTATCTTAACTCTAACGGGAGCTAGGTTTAACTTTCACTTAACTTATCTTAACTCTAACAGGAGCTGGGTTTAACTTGACTTACCTTAACTCTAACAGGAGCTAGGTTTAACTTAACTTACCTTAACGCTAACAGGAGCTAGGTTTAACTTAACTTACCTTAACTCTAACAGGAGCTAGGTTTAACTTAACTTACCTTAACTCTAACAGGAGCTGGGTTTAACTTAACTTATCGTACGCATGCTCCACATTTTAGCGCGGTAAACGTGATAAAACAATAGAACGAAGCAAATGAAAACATTTTAACACTCACTTTTTCTTTTCTCTAATTACAATCTAAAATATGAACCCTTGTTGTAAAAAAACAAAGTTGTCCTTTAACATTAATATTAATATTAACAGGGTGGAGCTCCGGGCTCTAGAGAGGGTTCAGAGCAGTAATAATAATATAATAATGATAATAACCTTAACCCTCACCCTAGGGTGGAGATAATAACCCTAACCCTAGGGTGGAGATAATAACCCTAACCCTAGGGTGGAGATAATAACCCTAACCTTAGGGTGGAGATAATAACCCTAACCTTAGGGTGGAGATAATAACCCTAACCTTAGGGTGGAGATAATAACCCTAACCCTAACCCTAGGGTGGAACTCCGGGCTCTGGAGCCGATCCCAGAGGGTTCGGAGCTGACCGTGAGCTACGTGGATTTCCTCCATCTGTCCTCCGACCGCCAGGTGGCGCTACAGCAGCGCTACCACTTCACCTGCAGCTGTCAGACCTGTCAGCACCATACCAAGGATGACCTGATGGGGGCAGCACTGGACACGGTACATAATGTTCAATGTTTCTCAGCCACGGGGAGCAACTTAATATTAAAACCGTAATAAACCGTAAATCATCTGTACTCAAATTAGCCCACCGGAATTTTCCATACTAGGTAAATAAAAATGAAATTAAAAATAAATAAAGATAAAAAAAAAAAAAAAAAAAAACGATCGGCAGCCCTTCTCTGTCTCACCTCCGGTCTAACCAACGCTCGGGCTGCAAGACGACTTGGCCAAAATCCCCACTCTATGCCAATGGAGATCCAGATATTTATGGTGAGCATACGACCCGGGGATCAAAAACAAAAACAAAAAAGAAAACAACGGCGCCGGAGGGGGAGCGGGCTGAAGTTTATAAACATAATATTATGTTTCAGATCAGAATACAATATTAGAAATGTCCGGCTAATCCACAGACAAGCCATTCTGGGCAGGCTGGGAAAGTGTTTTAAACCACCGAATGTCTGTCTGTCGGTCAGATAGGGTTAGGGTTAGGGTTAGGGATACCCGAATTTCCCTCGCGGGAGGAGTAGGTAACTAGGGGAGGGGAGGGGAGGGGAGGGGAGAGGGGAGGGGAGGGGAGAGGAGAGGAGAGGAGAGGAGAGGAGGGTAGATGAAGGGGGAGTTTCAAATTTGTACATTTCTTTCGCAAAGTAAAGCATTGCTTCACACAAGGCCATTACACAAAACTAGTAAAAACAGCTGATCTACAAGCACACAACGCCTCGCGGTGCGAGGCGTTGTGTGCTTGTAGATCGGCTGTTTTCACTAGTTTAAATCATTTTGAAAATGATGAATACAAAAGAAACGGTTTTGGACATACAAGGGGTGGGGGGGGTTGTCGCGGCTCTCGCGGGGGGTATGCACGCGTTTACACGGTCGTGCACCGTTCGGTGCTGTCCGTGCGCGTGCATGTGGGGAAATATTTCCGGTCACACGGCGTCCGGTCGCGTCCGGCCCCCAAAGCACTACTGTTCCCCCCGACAACGACGATATTATAAACAACTAGTTTGACAAACATAACTAATAGGGGTGTAACGATACATTTAATAGAACGGGTAAGAAACGGTATTATAATGAACAACTAGTAAATATAAGTAATAGGGGTGTAAGGATACATTTAATAGAATGGGTAAGAAACGGTATTATAATAAACAACTAGTAAATATAACTAATAGGTGTAACGATACATTTAACAGAACGGGTAAGAAACAGTATTATAATAAACAACTAGTAAATATAACTAATAGGTGTAAGGATACATTTAATAGAATGGGTAAGAAACGGTATTATAATAAACAACTAGTAAATATAACTAATAGGGGTGTAAGGATACATTTAATAGAATGGGTAAGAAACGGTATTATAATAAACAACTAGTAAATATAACTAATAGGTGTAACGATACATTTAACAGAACGGGTAAGAAACGGTATTATAATGAACAACTAGTAAATATAACTAATAGGGGTGTAACGATACATTTAATAGAATGGGTAAGAAACAGTATTATAATGAACAACTAGTAAATATAACTAATAGGGGTGTAAGGATACATTTAATAGAATGGGTAAGAAACGGTATTATAATAAACAACTAGTAAATATAACTAATAGGTGTAACGATACATTTAACAGAACGGGTAAGAAACGGTATTATAATAAACAACTAGTAAACATAACTAATAGGGGTGTAAGGATACATTTAATAGAATGGGTAAGAAACAGTATTATAATAAACAACTAGTAAATATAACTAATAGGGGTGTAAGGATACATTTAATAGAATGGGTAAGAAACAGTATTATAATAAACAACTAGTAAATATAACTAATAGGGGTGTAAGGATACATTTAATAGAATGGGTAAGAAACAGTATTATAATAAACAACTAGTAAATATAACTAATAGGTGTAACGATACATTTAACAGAACGGGTAAGAAACGGTATTATAATAAACAACTAGTAAACATAACTAATAGGGGTGTAAGGATACATTTAATAGAATGGGTAAGAAACAGTATATAATAAACAACTAGTAAATATAACTAATAGGGGTGTAAGGATACATTTAATAGAATGGGTAAGAAACAGTATTATAATAAACAACTAGTAAATATAACTAATAGGGGTGTAAGGATACATTTAATAGAATGGGTAAGAAACAGTATTATAATGAACAACTAGTAAATATAAGTAATAGGGGTGTAACCATACATTTAACAGTGATACGTTACGCATCACGATACATGGTTGACGATACGACACATGGAGGATATTGGTTCATTCATGACGCTACATTTATTGTTTGTTCCTTTCAGATTCAGTTTTATTATTTATTGTTTGTTCCCTTCATTAATTATAATGAATAATGAATAATGGATTGTTTGTTAGGGTTAGTATTTATTAGTTAATTAATAATAGTTTTTATTTATTGTTGTTTTTTTTCTCTCTTCAGGCGTCAGCAGAGAAGGTCAAAGAGGTCACTGCGTTCAGTAAGGAAAGTCTGGACAAGATGGACGCCTTCCTCGCAGCAGGGAACTTCCAGGAGGTTGTTTTCTTCTTCTTCCTCTTCTTCTTCTTCTTCTTCTTCTTGTTGTTGTCATGGGCTCACATTAGCTACAGTTGTCCCTACATCAGGGGTTTTCAAAGTGGGTGACGGGGCACCCTGGGGTGACGGGAGGCACCCTGGGGTGACGGGGCACCCTGGGGTGACGGTGCACCTTGGGGTGACGGGAGGCACCCTGGGGTGATGGGGCACCCTGGGGTGACGGGAGGCACCCTGGGGTGCCGCAACCGCAATTACTATCTAAAATCTATATGAACCCTTGTTGTAAAAAGAAAACAAAAACAAAGTTGTCATTTAAGATCAGTTCTATCAGCATGCACATATGTGACTAGGTCTGGTACTTTGTTCCTTATGTCTGCATTGGTCATTTTTCTTTTTTGTACAGATTATCCAAGTACAGAATCTAAGCTTTCATATGATGTATCATTTGTTGGAATTGGAGCATATTTGAAGAAGTTATGGACATTTTAAGCTTGTTGCACCATAAACCCCAAAGTGCTTAAAAATCCATTTGAATGCCAGGAACATTTTTGACACCTCTAGGTCGCCAGAAGTGGGTGTGACAATGGGAGGGACAATAGGTACTTACCTACACCCCTAAATCACTCTCCCCAAGTCAAACCACACCCACAGTGGTAGCTGTCAACTTCAAATTTACTTTTATTTACTACAATTATTTAAAACTACTATTTAGTAGTAGACCTGTGCTAATATATTGTGCTATAGTGCTTGCAGCCATGTCAGAAATAGTGGCCAGTGGTCTTTTCTACCTCCTCCCCTCCTTATATGCTCATCCTGTCATTTTCTTCTTTTTGTAGTTTTTATTTTTCACTAAAATAGTGTATTACAAAATTACCTACATTTTATAATTAAGTAAAAGTATCAATACTGCAATGTAGAATCACTCTGTTACAAGTCCAGAATTAAAAATGTACTTGAGTAAAAGTACAAAAGTATTGGTATCCAAATGTACTTAAAGTACCAAAAGTAAAAGTACAAAATGTTTAAAAATAGCAGATCTACAAGCTCACAACGCGTCGCACCGCAATGCGTTGTGAGCTTGTAGATCTGCTATTTTCAAACATTTTGTACTTTTACTTTTGGTACTTTAAGTACATTTGGATACCAAAGTGGTTTATGTGTGTTTTAAACTTTAGTTATGCTTTGTCGATTTTGATTCTAATAGTCCAAAACATACATTAACCACAAAGGCACAAAGTTCTATGGGGCACCAGTTTTCGTCAGTCCACGTTGCTCTAAGGGAATGCACGTGCGCAACACCGTAACTCGTGACCTATCGAAATTGGTCGCCGGCTAACTGCGTGAAGCCAACGCTACAGGGTATCTCGCAGCTCGGCCACTCGTCTGTAGTAAAACATAAAGCCCCCCGTTCTCGAACGCTTCTTGCCTTTTGTGAACATTATCCAAAAAAGTAAAGGTCCTATGCCGGTCTCTCATCTGTTTACTTCATAAGCGTGGAAGAAAATCGAAGCAGCTTGTTGAAATAAAGTTTATATCGCTCATTTTGTCAGCCGGTCCTTTGTTTTTAGACACGCTACCTACCCTGGTCACGTGGTATAGACACAACGAATACTAGTGGGGAAAATAATGCACCGGCTGACAAAATGAGCGATATAAACTCTTTATTTCAACACGCTGATTGGATTTTCTTCCACGCTTGAAAGGTAAACAGTTGAGAGAAGTGTATAGGACCTTTACTTTTTGGACAGAATGTTCACAAAGGGTAAGAAGCGTTCGTGAGCGGCGGGGTTTTATTTTTTACCACAGACGAGAGGCTGAGATGTGAGATACGCTGTCCATTACGAGAATATCTGTGTTTTTTCCCGCAGGACAGAGAAGGCAGCTTTTCTTTTCTTTTTCTTCTTCTTTTGGTTGTAGGCTACTGTGTTAAGCAGAAGCCTACTATGATTTGTAATGTAAACGCTGAGTAAGTGAGTTCAGAGTCTCTCAGCAGTTTATTTATTTAATGCTTAAAGCCACCGAAACAATTAATAAACCGTGAGGAGGAGGAGACGCTTGACGCTGTGTCAGCAATGAGCCCTTACGAGGCAGGAACGGCTGCGCACCCTTTCGGCTATACATAAAAAAAAATACATCCTTCCAGAATACTGTATTCAGCAAACCGTTAACATTAGCGAGATGAAGTTAGTTACAGCGTAGACTGTTTACAACCAGATAGCACGCTGTATGGGCGTGCTGAAATACGAGACAATGCATTCCTTAGACCAATCGCGCTCCCGTGAAATCGCTATGCAAATCTAAAGAGCTCCATTCTCCGCCTCCTAAAACAGCAGTAAAACTCTCCCAAAGCAAGGCAACTCTGCTACACTAATGTTGCCATTTAGCGACATTAACAAAGATATCTTATGGAATGAAAACCCTCTAATATATTCAAACTAAAAAAAACGAAAAACAAAGACAAAACTAAATCACTCTTGTTTTCGCGTTTTCTGACTTTCAAAATTGCCGACATTTGGACGTTTCTACCAGCCTCGGACACATATATGGGCATGTACTGCTCTCTTGAGGAGGCATGTGTACATTTTCTACAGAACATAATATACTGTGTTTGTTTTCTGCAAGCCCACGCAGTTTCTGCAGGAACTGCATTTCTATTATTATTATTATTATCACCACTAGGTGGAGCACCTTGCAGCAGAGGTCCTGTCTAGACAGAAGGAGGTCCTGGCAGATACATATATATTATTATTATTATATTATTATCACCACTAGGTGGAGCAGCTTGCAGCAGAGCTCCTGTCCAATCAGAAGGAGGTCCTGGCAGGAACACATCTTCTCCAGCTGCGTACGTTGGCTCTGGGAGCCGAGGCCTCGGCTGTGATGCACAAGTTCCCCCAGGCAGCCCAGTTCCAGGCTAGGATGCTGCAGGGATTACAGTATGATATCTATATCTATATACATACTACTAACACTAATATCTATATATATATACTACTAACACTAATATCTATATATATACACATACTAACACAAGTTCCCCCAGGCAGCCCAGTTCCAAGCTAGGATGCTGCAGGGATTACAGTATGTTATCTATATCTATATATACATATATACACTACTATATCTATATATACACTACTAACACAAGTTCCCCCAGGCAGCCCAGTTCCAAGCTAGGATGCTGCAAGGATTACAGTATGTTATCTATATATATACATATACACTACTCTTCTAAAATGACAAATCAAACCTTGTCCAAATTGTCTAATATATAGAGGCAGAAATTGCCTGACCCTAACCCTCACAATAGAAAGTACCCTAACCCTCACAATAGAAAGTATTTTCGACTTTCTCTGGTGGGAGTCGACTTGTGTAATGAAGTCGACTGAGTCGACTTGTCGACTTTTTCGTTAATGCCCTAATATCTATATATACACATACACACTAACCCAGGCAGCAGATGCTTCAGTATGTTATCTATAATATGTACATAAATACACTACTAACCCTAACCCAATATGTTATCTATATGTATATATATACATAAATACACTACTAACACTAACCCAATATGTTATCTATATGTATATATATACATAAATACACTACTAACACTAACCCAGTATGTTATCTATATGTATATATATATATATATATATATATATATATACACTACTAACCCTAACCCAGTATGTTATCTATATGTATATATATATACATAAATACACTACTAACACTAACCCAGTATGTTATCTATATGTATATATATATATATACATAAATACACTACTAACACTAACCCAGTATGTTATCTATATGTATATATATATATATATATACATAAATACACTACTAACACTAACCCAGTATGTTATCTATATGTATATATATACATAAATACACTACTAACACTAACCCAGGCAGCAGAGTTCCAGAGCAGGATGCTGCAAGGACTACAGTATTATATATAAGTCCTATATAGTACAATGCAGTATTGTTATATATGTTATCTATCTCTGCTGTGGGGCTGAAACCTTCTAACTCCAAAATGTTCATTTTGGGTAAAATGATCTCAAGTGGAGTTAGGAGGTTTTGACCGAAGGGCTTTTTACTACTTTCCATTGGTTCAATATTATTTTAACCAACACTCAGATGTAAAGGGTGTTCAATAGCCCTGATTAGGCTGATATTTATCTGTGGTTGATAAGCCTCTAAAATAACAAATTAAACATTGGCCAAATTGTCAAAAGGTAGAGGCAGAAGTTGTGAAAATAGCAGATCTTGCGAGGTGTTGTGAGCATGTAGATCTGCTATTTTCACAATAGAACCGTGTCATACAAAATGCAATGCCTCAACTCTTAGTGCTCGTCAGTGTGGAGGGGTCCCCAGTTAAAATATGATTATTTTGGGGGTCCCCAGTTAAAATATGATTATTTTGGGGGTCCCCAGTTAAAATATGATAATTTTGGGGGTCACAGCCTGAAAAGCTTGAGAACCGCTGCTCTAAACAACATGCTAAATATCATTCTCGTACAAATGAACCAGACGGAGCTGTTTAACGCTCTGAGACTCACTGTGACTTTAAGCATCGATGAGCGTCATCATGTGACAGGAAGCTGTACTTCACCTCTCCATGTGTCATGTGACAGGAAGCTGTACCACCCCAACAACGGGAAGCTGGGATTGGCTGCCATGAGAGCGGGCGTGGCCCACTGGCACGCCGGGATGATTGAGGCGGGGCACGGAATGATCTGCAAGGCTTACGCCATCCTGATGGTGTCACATGGACCCAACCATGCTGTCACTAAAGACCTAGAGGTACCCTATACTATACTATATACTATACTATACTATACTATACTATATGATCTGCAAGGCTTACGCTATTCTGATGGTGTCACATGGACCCAACCATGCTGTCACTAAAGACCTGGAGGTACCCTACTTTATACCCTACTGTATACCCCATACCCTAACCCTAAACACTACCCTATACAACCCTATACCATCCTGATGGTGTCACATGGACCCAACCATGCTGTCACCAGAGACGTAGAGATGCCATCTTATAAACTTTACCCTCAACAGATAAAGTTGGTAATAGTAATAAATAATACAGTATGTAATAATAATACTAATAATAACTGTGATGCTTGCAGGGTTAGGGTTGGGTTAGAATCACTACCCTATACTGTACCCTATATACCCTCAATACAGCCATCCTGATGGTGACACATGGACGCAACCATGCTGTTACTAAAGACCTAGAGATACCATCTTATAAACTAATACAGTATGTAAATAATAATAATAAATAATACAGTATGTAAATAATAATAATAAATAATACAGTATGTAAATAATAGTAATAAATAATACAGTATGTAAATAATAATAATAAATAATACAGTATGTAAATAATAATAATAAATAATACAGTATGTGAATAATAGTAATAAATAATACAGTATGTAAATAATAGTAATAAATAATACAGTATACAGTATGTAAATAATAATAATAAATAATACAGTATGTAAATAATAATAATAAATAATACAGTATGTAAATATTAATAATAAATAATACAGTATGTAAATAATAGTAATAAATAATACAGTATGTAAATAATAGTAATAAATAATACAGTATACAGTATGTAAATAATAATAATAAATAATACAGTATGTAAATAATAATAATAAATAATACAGTATGTAAATAATAGTAATAAATAATACAGTATGTAAATAATAATAATAAATAATACAGTATGGGGTAATAATAATAAATAATACAGTATGGGTAATAATAATAATAATAAATATAGCTGCAAGCAGCGATAAAGTGGCCAAGGCATAAATAGCAGGAAAGCAAAAAGGCATCAAGGGAAAGCAAAGTAGAAATCAAAGAAAAACTGGAAGCAGTGTTCTTCCGAACAGGTCTCCGGCAGGTCAGGTGTTTTTTTTTTTGGCCTAGTGGTGACTATAATAGGCCAAAGTCAAAAGGGTACCACGTGTTCTTTGGCCTTTCACGGCAATCGGACGCTGCATGCGGGATTTGAGGCATTTTGTTCCAAAAATGGGTTTTGCAAAAATTGACCCGCTGGTGGCGCTATAACAGGCCAATGTGAGAAGGGTGGCATCTGTTCCTTGGCCTAGTGGGAATGTGCATGCAAAATCTCACACAAATAGCAGGCTGCGTTTGAGACATTTTGTTCAAAAAGGAGCAATCCTGCAAACCTTGGAATTCAATGTTAGCCAATTAGATAGAATATGATATTGGACAAATCCGTCATGATTACATCACTGTAGAGATACTGTGTGCACATTTGTGTGATTATCGGATAAAATCTGAAGGAGTAATATAGAAGAATGCATTTTCGGCCTTCTGGTGGCGCTATAAATGACAGAGACTCTGCCGATTTTACACTAATCGGCATAGTTATTGGTGAAAGCACAAATTGACCTCTACACAACATGTATGCAAAAGACTATATGCAACAGACATAAAATAGTTCCAAAGAACTCCTCAAGGTTTTAACTCAATCTTTATTTTCCAACTTTTTCATTAGTTGTCTTTGTTGAAGAGTTGGTCATCAGGTTGTAAACCTTCAAAACAGAGGGTTAACAACCTAGCCATTTTCAGGCATGTCTTTTAAATCACAATGTTTTCAAATAATTCAAGTAGTAAACGTCTTCAAATAAAGTTTTTAAACATTAAGTATTGTGAAGTCTGAACCCAAACCAGCACACGGAAACAGTTCTCAAGGTGAAAACGCAATAAGCGTTGTTTTATTCAATGGGGCGTTCCCCTAAAACATGAAATAAAGTTCTTCACAAAACCGGGGCTTTTAACACGTCTTCAAATAAAGTTTTTAAACATTAAGTATTGTTAAGTCTGAACCCAAACCAGCACACGGAAACAGTTCTCAAGGTGAAAACGCAATAAGCGTTGTTTTATTCAATGGGGCGTTCCCCTAAAACATGAAATAAAGTTCTTCCCAAAACCGGGGCTTTTAACTCAAAATATGCTTCTTTCCAGAACTTAACAAACAGGGGTTACATTCGAAACATATGTTTCACAGTATGCTGTTGCTTCCATTAACACATGCCATTTCTCTTCCAAGACTCAGATGCAGCTCCTAATTTGCCTACAATGGGAACAGATAGAACCACCATTAGCAATGTGGCAAAATACAGAGCAAATGTGCGACAGAGGAGAACATAGTGGAGTTTTGCTTACTGCTCGATGGAAGAGTCCCTTCGAGAGCCAGCTACACAGTGAAGCAGAGCTCGGTGGTTAAGAGCAAAAACATTTGGATTGCCTGACTCGGAGAAGCTGTGTTGTGGCCAGGTGCTGACAAATCAAACTGATTGCAACAAGCAGCCATCTTAGCTGCTGCATTCTGGGAAATGTAGTTTTTTCTGAAAACCAAGCAAAGCCATCAGTTAGATTCAGTTCACATGCAAAAAACAGGGCCTGGATAAAAAAAATAAGAAAAGTCAACTAATCAGCCGATCTACAAGGTTAAAACAAAATAAAGTCAACAGATCTGCTGATTTGGAGGTTGTGATTTGCCATCCAATTTGCGTGATTTTAGGCCAAAATCTGTAGGAGCAGTGTTGTAAAATGTGTTTTGCAAAAATCTGTCTGATGGTGGCGCTAGAGAGGGGCATGTGTGAAATCAGGGACGGAGGTTGTGATTTGACAATCAATTTGTGTGATTTTAGGCCAAAATCTGTAGGAGCAGTGTTCGCAAATGTTTTGCAAGAATCGGCCTCATGGTGGCGCTGGAGGGCCATGTGAGAAATCAGGCAGCCAAGGAGTGTGTGCAAAGTTTGGCATGGATAGGGGCAATGGTAACGGAGATATGAATAGGGCAAAAGTATGATGTCACACGGACAGAGTGACAGCCGGTGGAGGTTTCGATAGTAACTGCGACCTAACAGTCGCAATAATACTCACATCTCTTTAGTTAAATGCTTACATTGAAGAAAGAGATGAGGCCACACCCCAAACAATAGTGGACACAGGCAATAATCCACAACTGCACACTCCTGACAATATAAAACACATTCTCACTGTAAACGATAGAACCAAAATAACACAGTAAAACGGTAAAAGAGACCATACAAAATACAAGCAAACAGTCTTACCGGTTAACAGAGCAGCACACACTCAACTCAGCAGTGTTTTGTTCAAACTGTTCAGATGGATTCAATCGGCCGACGCCCAACAAGCAACCATCTTAGCTGCTGCATTCTGGGAAATGTAGTTTTTTCTGAA
The DNA here is from genome assembly GCF_963921795.1 of Nannobrachium achirus. NCBI lineage: Eukaryota > Metazoa > Chordata > Actinopteri > Myctophiformes > Myctophidae > Nannobrachium > Nannobrachium achirus. Next base: position 51,014,408 of record NC_137822.1, on the reverse strand, counting down.
AACCAAACAATTAAGATTCAGTTCACAGGCAAAAAAACTAAAAAAATCAACTAATCAGCCGATCTACAAGCTTAAAACTAAATAAAGTCGACAAATCTGCTTATCTACAAGCAATAATTACATTACCGAAATGAATCTTTTTACATTCCAATCCCAAAACCAGAAACAAACATTTCCGAGCCACATGTTCACTTACCAATTATCTTAGTCACGCAGCCTCAGTGTCAATATCAGAGTTGGTCAGGTGGATCTAAAAGCAATATAGTGTGGGTTAAATATAAATGGAGTAATGCTGTTAGAAATTGGAATAGTCTTGAAATGAAATGTGTACAAACCTGCAGCAGCTCCAATGAGGTTACTGAACAAACTGAAAAAAGACTGGCTTTATACAGGGTGTGGTGATTACGAATGCTCTGCAGCTGTGACTCAGGGACCGTGGTCAAAACATTGCATGCGAAAAATAAGAATATATTCCATTTGAAAAATAAAATAAAATGACTGTAATTCCCGCTGAACCGTGGGTTACAAGTGCACAAGTGCACAGTGCACTAACCTACATTATTGCAAAGTGTGATTTAAATGTGACTTTGAATGTATGTTTTAGAGGCAGAAGAATAACGCGCACGCACGCACGCACGCACGCACGCACGCACGCACGCACGCACGCACGCACACACACACACACACACACACACACACACACACACACACACACACACACACACACACACACACACACACACACACACACACACACACACACACACACACACACACACACACACACACACACCTGTGCCTAACCATTCTGCATTAGAGGTGGGATTTATGGCTATTTGAAGTGAGACAGTACCATCGATCATAAAATGTGTGTGTAAATTAAGCTACCTTGACTTTTGTTATTCATAAAACACCTAAAAAAAACAATGAACAATGAACTCGCTCCTCCACTTGTTCTCTCTCTCTCACTCACTCACTGTACTCAGTCAGTACTCAGTGGAGTAGCAAGGAGATGTTGAATTGGGGGGAGGGGGTCTCCCCCCCAAATGAACGGCTCTCTACTGCGCGAACCGGATCCCAACGTTCACTTCAAAGAGCCGTTCAAAAGATTTGATTCGTTCGCGAACGTCCCAGCTCTATTCTGCATCTAGCCTAAGGACCAGATCATGGGAAAACCCTACTCACGTCAGGGTAGGGGGTCCCCAGTTCAAATATGATTATTTTTGGTTTCAGTGATATTTGGACTTACCCTCTACGGTAGTTCATCATGAAAATGTTACTTTGCATGTATGTTTTAGAGGCAGAAGAATAATTTGCATACAACTTGCAATGTTGATTGAACTATTAAAAAAGCATGTTTCAATGTTTAAAAAATCCGATCTGACAGATCTTTAGATATTGGTCCAAAGTTCATGTAAAAAAAGTTCCGTGCACATGACGCGAAAGTTCCGGAATAAAAGCGGGTTTAAGTGTTTTACGAACTGCTCCAAAAGGCGGAAAATCGAAGGGCGGAGCTTACTTAACAAAGACACAGATGTCTTCAGCTTGAGTCAAGGCACGCGTGTAAGCAAGTTGCATGTCTTCAAACGAAACGAGGCATGACTTATGCCCCTTTAAAGTTTGAGTTTTCAAACGCTTCGTATAGCGCCCCCCTTTGGCCAATTGGAGTAAGATTGCTTTCAGTGATATTTGGACTAATCCTCTACATATTTGCCAAATGCCATGAATGTGTCACTTTGCATGTATGATTTAGAGGCAGAAGAATAATTTGCATATAACTGCAACATTGAGTGAATTATTAAAAAATAATGTTTCGCTTTAAAGAAAATCCGCCTAAGTTTTCAGACCGTATTGGTCCAAAGTTCATGTAAAAAAAGTTTCGCGCACATTACGCGAAAATCCCAGGAGGAGATACATTTTTACTGTTTTTCATATAATTCAAAATTGTGGGAGAAGTAAAGGTCAGAGGTCAAAAGTCAGAGCGTAAAAGTTGTTCGGCATGAGGAGACGCATAAGTGTATACAGGTTCCATTGCTGTACCTGAAACAGGGCATGAGCTACACCAGTTCAAAGTTTGCACTTTCGAAGGCTTCCTACAGCGCCACCCTTTGGCCGATTGTTGCGAGCTTCGCGTTTTAGCCGTTTGGCATGGTCCTCTGCCATACTGCCATGAACGTGTCACTTTGCAGTATGATTTAGAGGCAGAAGAATAATTTGCATGAAACTGCATTATACGGTTAATTATTAAAAAATAATGTTTCGCTTTAAAGAAAATCCGGCTAACTTTTCAGACCGTATTGGTCCAAAGTTCATGTAAAAAAAGTTTCGCGCACGTTACGCGAAAATCCCAGGAGGAGATACATTTTTACTGTTTTTCATAGAATTCAAAATTGTGGGAGAGGTAAAGGTCAGAGGTCAAAAGTCAGAGCGTAAAAGTTGTTCGGCATGAGGAGACGCATAAGTGTATACAGGTTTCATTGCTGTACCTGAAACAGGGCATGAGCTACACCAGTTCAAAGTTTGCACTTTCGAAGGCTTCCTACAGCGCCACCCTTTGGCCGATTGTTGCGAGCTTCGCGTTTTAGCCGTTTGGCAAAGTCCTCTGCCATACTGCAGAGTTTCGTAAAAAGCGACTGCACGGTCTAGCCGCTAGAGCAAAAGTGGCGGAAGAATAATAATAATAAATATAGCTGCAAGCAGCGATAAAGTGGCCAAGGTAGAAAAAGTAGGAAAGCAAAAAAGCATCAAGGGAAAGCAAAGAAGAAATCAAAGAAAAACTAGAAGTAGTGTTCTTCCGAACAGGTCTCCAGCAGGTCAGGTGTTTTTTTTTTGGCCTAGTGGTGACTATAATGGGCCAAAGTCAAAAGGGTACCACGTGTTCTTTGGCCTTTCACGGCAATCGGACGCTGCATGCGGGATTTGAGGCATTTTGTTCCAAAAATGGGTTTTGCAAAAACCCTGACCCGCTGGTGGCGCTATAACAGGCCAATGTGAGAAGGGTGGCATCTGTTCCTTGGCCTAGTGGGAATGTGCGTGCAGAATCTCACACAAATAGCAGGCTGCGTTTGAGACATTTTGTTCAAAAAGGAGCAATCCTGCAAACCTTGGAATTCAATGTTAGCCAATTAGATAGAATATGATATTGGACAAATCCGTCATGATTACATCACTGTAGAGATACTGTGTGCCCATTTGTGTGATTATCGGATAAAATCTGAAGGAGTAATATTGAAGAATGCGTTTTCGGCCTTCTGGTGGCGCTATAAATGACAGAGACTCTGCCGATTTTACACTAATCGGCATAGTTATTGGTAAAAGCACAAATTGACCTCTACACAACATGTATGCAAAATACTATATGCAACAGACATAAAATAGTTCCAAAGAACTCCTCAAGGTTTTAACTCAATATCTTTATTTTCCAACTTTTTCATTAGTTGTCTTTGTTGAAGAGTTGGTCATCAGGTTGTAAACCTTCAAAACAGAGGGTTAACAACCTAGCCATTTTCAGGCATGTCTTTTAAATCACAATGTTTTCAAATAGTAAACGTCTTCAAATAAGTATTGTGAAGTCTGAACCCAAACCAGCACACGGAAACAGTTCTCAAGGTGAAAACGCAATAAGCGTTGTTTTATTCAATGGGGCGTTCCCCTAAAACATGAAATAAAGTTTTAACTCAAAATATGCTTCTTTCCAGAACTTAACAAACAGGGGTTACATTCGAAACATATGTTTCACAGTATGCCGTTGCTTCCATTAACACATGCCATTTCTCTTCCAAGACTCAGATGCAGCTCCTAATTTGCCTACAATGGGAACAGATAGAACCACCATTAGCAATGTGGCAAAATACAGAGCAAATGTGCGACAGAGGAGAACATAGTGGAGTTTTGCTTACTGCTCGATGGAAGAGTCCCTTCGAGAGCCAGCTACACAGTGAAGCGGTGGTTAAGAGCAAAAACATTTGGATTGCCTGACTCGGAGAAGCTGTGTTGCGGCCAGGTGCTGACAAATCAAACTGATTGCAACAAGCAGCCATCTTAGCTGCTGCATTCTGGGAAATGTAGTTTTTCTGAAAACCAAACTAAGCCATCAGTTAGATTCAGTTCACATGCACGCACGCACGCACGCACGCACGCACGCACGCACGCACGTGCACACGCACACGCACACGCACACGCACACGCACACACACACACACACACACACACACACACACACACACACACACACACCTGTGCCTAACCATTCTGCATTAGAGGTGGGATTTATGGCTCTTTGAAGTGAGACAGTACCATCGATCTGGCTCAATAAAAAGAGCCGTTCAAAAGACTGGCTCATTTGGCTCCTTGTATATTTATATATTTTTAAGAAGAATTTGTTTAAACATGAATCCACAAGGTGGCACCACATTCCTCTGCTGACAGTTGAGATCACAATTTAGTATTTACCCTTTTCATAAAATGTGTGTGTAAATTAAGCTACCTTGACTTTTGTTATTCATAAAACACCCAAAAAAAAACAAGCAGGCAACAATGAACTCGCTCCTTCACTTGTTCTCTCTCTCTCACTCACTCACTGTACTCAGTCAGTACTCAGTGGAGTAGCAAGGAGATGTTGAATTGGGGGGAGGGGGTCTCCCCCCCAAATGAACGGCTCTCTACTGCGCGAACCGGATCCCAACGTTCACTTCAAAGAGCCGTTCAAAAGATTCGGTTCGTTCGCGAACGTCCCAGCTCTATTCTGCATCTAGCCTAAGGCCCAGATCATGGGAAAACCCTACTCACGTCAGGGTGGGGGGTCCCCAGTTCAAATATGATTCTTTTTGGTTTCAGTGATATTTGGACTTACCCTCTACGGTAGTTCATCATGAAAATTTTACTTTGCATGTATGTTTTAGAGGCAGAAGAATAATTTGCATAAAACTTGCAATGTTGATTGAATTATTAAAAAAGCATGTTTCAATTTAAAAAAAAAAACGATCTGACAGATCTTTAGATATTGGTCCAAAGTTCATGTAAAAAAAAGTTCCGTGCACGTGACGCGAAAGTTCCGGAATAAAAGCGGGTTTAAGTGTTTTACAAACTGCTCAAAATGGCGGAAAATCTAAGGGCGGAGCTTACTTAACAAAGACACAGATGTCTTCCGCTTGAGTCAAGGCACGCGTGTAAGCAAGTTGCATGTCTTCAAACGAAACGAGGCATGACTTATGCCCCTTTAAAGTTTGAGTTTTCAAACGCTTCGTATAGCGCCCCCCTTTGGCCAATTGGAGTAAGATTGCTTTCAGTGATATTTGGACTAACCCTCTACATATTTGCCAAATGCCATGAACGTGTCACTTTGCATGTATGATTTAGAGGCAGAAGAATAATTTGCATAAAACTGCAACATTGAGTGAATTATTAAAAAATAATGTTTCGCTTTAAAGAAAATCCGCCTAACTTTTCAGACCGTATTGGTCCAAAGTTCATGTAAAAAAAGTTTCGCGCACATTACGCGAAAATCCCAGGAGGAGATACATTTTTACTGTTTTTCATATAATTCAAAATTGTGGGAGAAGTAAAGGTCAGAGGTCAAAAGTCAGAGCGTAAAAGTTGTTCGGCATGAGGAGACGCATAAGTGTATACAGGTTTCATTGCTGTACCTGAAACAGGGCATGAGCTACACCAGTTCAAAGTTGGCATTTTTCAAAGGCTTCCTACAGCGCCACCCTTTGGCCGATTGTTGCGAGCTTCGCGTTTTAGCCGTTTGGCATAGTCCTCTGCCATACTGCCGAGTTTCGTAAAAAGCGACTGCACGGTCTAGCCGCTAGAGCAAAAGTGGCGGAAGAATAATAATAATAATAATAGTGCTGAAGTCCAATATCAATGAGTGGCCATTTGCCACTTCGTGGCCTTGGCCACTAATAATAGTGCTGAAGTCCAATAACAATGAGTGGCCAAGGCTTTTGCCACTTCGTGGCCTTGGCCACTAATAATAACTGATGCTTGCAGGTGATTCGCAGACAGACCGAGCAGGAACTGAGGATCTTCAATGCCGCCAAGAAACAGCCAATGAGCACGAGGCACTGATGACACGCCTCCGAAAACCAGCCAATCAACACGAGGCACTGATGGCATTAGATCTAACATAACCTTGTTGCCGGGCAGAAGAAACCTTGCAGCTCTTTTATTTCTTCATAAACGAACACCCACTTTGTCCTGCAAAATAGCCGATCTACAAGCTCTCAGCACGTTGCAATGCAGCGCATGGAGAGATTGTAGATCAGCTATTTTGCTACTTTTGGAAAATCCTTTGAAGTGCAAGTGGTTAGGAATGTTTGTGGATCTTATCAATATATTAACCCATTCACTGCCACCATTAAAACATCTACTTAACAAGAATTAAATAATAAGCACATTGGGCTCATTGGAACACATCCAGTTTTACATTTACTGAAACGTTGGACATCTTTGTGTCTTTTAAAACCTACTATATGCTCTATGTACAGTATCTGCACTAACTTACTGTAACATACTGTAACAGTCTATTTATCAGAATGCTCTATGAGGTGGAGCGCCACCTAGCATCGTTATAATGCTCTATGAGGTGGAGCGCCACCTACCATCGTTATAATGCTCTATGAGTTGGAGCGCCACCTAGCATCGTTACAATGCTCTATGAGGTGGAGCACCACCTACCATCGTTATAATGCTCTATGAGGTGGAGCACCACCTACCATCGTTACAATGCTCTATGAGGTGGAGCACCACCTACCATCGTTATAATGCTCTATGAGGTGGAGCGCCACCTAGCATCGTTACAATGCTCTATGAGGTGGAGCACCACCTAGCATCGTTATAATGCTCTATGAGGTGGAGCACCACCTACCATCGTTACAATGCTCTATGAGGTGGAGCACCACCTACCATCGTTATAATGCTCTATGAGGTGGAGCGCCACCTAGCATCGTTACAATGCTCTATGAGGTGGAGCACCACCTAGCATCGTTATAATGCTCTATGAGGTGGAGCACCACCATCGTTACAATGCTCTATGAGGTGGAGCACCACCTACCATCGTTACAATGCTCTATGAGGTGGAGCGCCACCTAGCATCGTTATAATGCTCTATGAGGTGGAGCACCACCTACCATCGTTACAATGCTCTATGAGGTGGAGCACCACCTACCATCGTTACAATGCTCTATGAGGTGGAGCGCCACCTAGCATCGTTATAATGCTCTATGAGGTGGAGCACCACCTACCATTGTTACAATGCTCTATGAGGTGGAGCGCCACCTACCATCGTTACAATGCTCTATGAGGTGGAGCGCCACCTACCATCGTTACAATGCTCTATGAGGTGGAGCACCACCTACCATCGTTATAATGCTCTATGAGGTGGAGCGCCACCTAGCATCGTTATAATGCTCTATGAGGTGGAGCACCACCTACCATCGTTACAATGCTCTATGAGGTGGAGCGCCACCTACCATCGTTATAATGCTCTATGAGGTGGAGCACCACCTACCATCGTTACAATGCTCTATGAGGTGGAGCACCACCTAGCATCGTTATAATGCTCTATGAGGTGGAGCACCACCTACCATCGTTACAATGCTCTATGAGGTGGAGCACCACCTACCATCGTTACAATGCTCTATGAGGTGGAGCGCCACCTACCATCGTTACAATGCTCTATGAGGTGGAGCGCCACCTACCATAAGCTCCCAGTACTGTATGTAAGCTAACCACAGTAAAATAAATACTTAACTGTGTATGTTGTGTTGCTGTCGTTTTTGACTTGGTTAAATGAATAAACATCTGGTTAAATGAATAAACATCTGGTTAAATGGATAAAGACATCTGGTTAAATGGATAAACATCTGGTTAAATGAATAAACATCTGGTTAAATGGATAAACATCTGGTTAAATGGATAAACATCTGGTTAAATGGATAAACATCTGTTAAATGGATAAACAACTGGTTAAATGGATAAACATCTGGTTAAATGGATAAACATCTGGTTAAATGGATAAACATCTGTTAAATGGATAAACATCTGGTTAAATGGATAAACATCTGGTTAAATGGATAAACATCTGGTTAAATGAATAAACATCTGGTTAAATGGATAAACATCTGGTTAAATGGATAAACATAGGGTTAAATGAATAAAGACATCTGGTTAAATGGATAAACATCTGGTTAAATGGATAAACATCTGGTTAAATGGATAAACATCTGGTTAAATGGATAAAGACATCTGCAGACATCCCAAGTTGGCGATCAGCATTTCTGGGATGTCCCCTACTACTTTATAGAATGATGTCTTTCTTACCTATTTGGGAGAAAGTTATGTCACAGTGAGACACAGGCTGCCGTGCGTCGCACAGGCTGACGCAGCTTGTCCAGTTGTATGTCCAGCGAAAAAGAAACAACAGTTGTAATATACTGTTATTTTATTCATATTAAGCAATACCTGTCAAAACCTGTCTGTTTACAATACGAGCTGATTATATTCTCGCGCTTGAGTCTCGACTCTCGAGAAGAGAACCCAGTCTCCATCTGGGACCAGTGGTTGGTCACTTTTAGACGCCCACATCCCCCACAGCCAATTACAATCATTCATTTGCCAGATTGACAGTTCGACGACGAATCAGAACGCATTGCGGGTTGTCCACTTTTTGCTACGTTTGTTTGAATATTGTATTATACTGTTATGTATTGTATACTCTATGTATATAATCTGTGCTCCATACCATGTGATCATGGTCGTGAGTAATTGATGATGATGATGATGATGATGATGATGATGATCCAGACGGATATGGCAAGCATTTGCGGAGCGGCCAGGATTTCCGGGAGGTTGAGTGCCACTCGCGGGTGTCCGGGAGGAGACGCTGATTTCCGGGAGACTTGGGATGTCTGCAGCTGGGCAGTCTGTCTCAGACCAGAGTCCTGCTAGGCAGTCTGTCTCAGACCAGAGTCCTGCTGGACAGTCTGTCTCAGACCAGAGTCCTGCTGGGCAGTCTGTCTCAGACCAGAGTCCTGCATGGGTCCAATGTTGACAACCTGCACTTCTATGAATCATCCACTTATCGTATGTTGTCCCCTGACAGCTAATTTTAGGGTTTCGTAACTTGTAAAATTAGTTACAGCAAGTAAGATCCAGTATGAACATCCACATACACGGTTAGGGTTAGGGTGAACATGAACATCCACATGCACGCACGCCGTGCAAACAAAGAAAACTCGGTGTTAAACCGCCAAACAGTTCCAAAGATTTGATTGTTTACACCGAAAAAGGAAACACATACCGTATATGGGCGTTTCCTGCTAAATATAAGCAGGGAGCAGATGGAGAGCCGTTGTTTTGATCACGTCTACTTCCTGTTTCCTGTTGGGAACATGATCCTACTTCCTGTTTCCTGTTCATACTTCCTGTTTCCTGTTGGGAACATGATCCTACTTCCTGTTTCCTGTTGGGAACAGGATCCTACTTCCTGTTTCCTGTTGGGATCCCCTTCTTTTACTGCAGATGAGGACCAAAACTAAAACGCGTGTTTCCTAAACCCACCAGGCTTGAGTTAAGACCCGCCTCGCGTAAACGCCAGAACTTCCAGGAGTGGCTGAAATCCTTGCTGGACACATGGAGGGAGGATAAAGTCAGTAGAGGCATGAAGACAATCTTAAAACTTGTACTGAGAAAAGCCTGCATTTGCACAACGCACAGCTATTAAAATAAACTGTGCTTAAAAAAACTTGAAACTTACTTTGTACTGTGGGAAAACTGTAACTTTGCCAAAGAGAAAAACGTACTGAGAAACCTATTAATTTGTCACTACTGTGCTCAAAATAAAAACTCTTACTGATTATCAGTTAAATTTGTATAGTTATGGTTTGGGCGTATTCTGCTATGTGTATTATTGTAATGGATCGGTAGGGCGTAGGTACAGTAATGCTTTGCACTAAGAGCACTAAGTCTAACGTTCATATGCACTTTCATACTTAAGATTATTGAGAGGGGCGTTTTGGCGAGAAGGATCTTAACTCAAGCCTGGTGGGTTTAGGAAACACGTCAAACTGCTCATCTGGTGGTCAGTCTGGACCAGTGGCTCTCAGTATAAACACAATGCTGTCAACTAAAAGATAACAATAAATAATGACAGAGCACTGGAGCCCTCTGCTGCTCACGTCTTGTAATAGCAAGAGAGAAATGTTCTTTTACACAAGGCTAAATTCAATCTTTGAGTATTATTTATTTTATTATCAAATCAAACAAATCAGACCAAACTTTTATACAGCACATTTACAAACAGGCGAGCTGAACCAAAGTGCTTGCTTATAATAAAAATCGAACCTCTGTTCGAAGTGGAGCTGTGTGTGTGTGTGTGTGTGTGTGTGTGTGTGTGTGTGTGTATTGCAGTTGATGCTCAGGGCAGGCTAGACTCAACAGCACCTCTCTGGTCACCCAGGGTTACTACATACAGGCTACATACAGACCCACAGACCCACCCACCCACATACCCACATACCCACCCACATACCTACACACACGGCCACGTATAGGGAGCTTGTGTTCCACACAGCTCCAAAAATAATCAGCCTGTGTCAATAGGCTATAATAATAATTTTCATAAATATATTATAAGCTGCCTGAAACCATTCCTACAGAAATATAATGTACTGCATATCAGAGTTAAACGTCTCCACAGGCCCACCAGAGGTCTCCACAGGCCCACCAGAGGTCTCCACAGGCCCACCCAGAAACACAGGCCCGCCAGAGGTCTCCACAGGCCCACCCAGAAACACAGGCCCACCCAGAGGTCTCCACAGGCCCACCCAGAAACACAGGCCCACCAGAGACACAGGCCCACCAGAGGTCTCCACAGGCCCACCAGAGGTCTCCACAGGCCACCCCGAGGTCACAAACTGTGTTTGGCAAAAAAATACATTTTCAATTCTGGAATGTCTTCCTGTCAGTTGTCCATCCTATGTCTTTATGTCAGTTGTCCATCCTATGTCTTTATGTCAGTTGTCCATCCTATGTCTTTATGTCAGTTGTCCATCCTATGTCTTTATGTCAGTTGTCCATCCTGTGTCTTTATGTCAGTTGTCCATCCTATGTCTTTATGTCAGTTGTCCATCCTATGTCTTTATGTCAGTTGTCCATCCTATGTCTTTATGTCAGTTGTCCAGGTCCATCCTACGTCGGGCTCTCCAGCGTCGTCTCCACATCCTCATCTCAGCGACGGGGTTGAGCTCCCAGAACCTCCAGTCGTCCTCCAAGACCCCGAGGGGTCCCTCCCTCCTCCCTGGAGGCTCCAAGACCCCGAGGGGTCCCTCCCTCCTCCCTGGAGCCTCCTCTCCTGGAGCCTCCAAGACCCCGAGGGGTCCCTCCCTCCTCCCTGGAGCCTCCAAGACCCCGAGGGGTCCGTCCCTCCTCCCTGGAGCCTCCAAGACCCCCCCGTGTCCGTCCCTCCTCACTGGAGGGTCTGCGTCCTCCGGCGTCTCCGAGACACCGCCTGTGTCTCCGTCACTGACTCCATGTCCGTCCCTCCTCAGTGTGTCTGAGTCTCTGACCGTCTGTCCGTCCCTCCGCAGACGGACAGACACACAGCTGAACCAGCTGCGAGCGCTGGGCATGTCCCCCACCATGTCCCACATGTCCCCGTCTTTACTGTAGCGCTCCATGGACTGGTGGTACCTACAGAGAGACCATACATACTGTTATATACTATATATATATATATATATATATATATACATATATGTCTTCACTGTAGCGCTCCATGGACTGGTGGTACCTACAGAGAGACCATACATACTGTTATATACTGTATATATATATATATATATATATATATATATACATATATGTCTTCACTGTAGCGCTCCATGGACTGGTGGTACCTACAGAGAGACCATACATACTGTAATATACTGTATATATATATATATATATATATATATATACATATATGTCTTCACTGTAGCGCTCCATGGACTGGTGGTACCTACAGAGAGACCATACATACTGTAATATACTGTATATATATATATATATATACATATATGTCTTCACTGTAGCGCTCCATGGACTGGTGGTACCTACAGAGAGACCATACATACTGTAATATACTGTATATATATATATATATATATATACATATATGTCTTCACTGTAGCGCTCCATGGACTGGTGGTACCTACAGAGAGAAAATACATACTGTAATATACTGTATATATATATGTCTTCACTGTAGCACTCCATGGACTGGTGGTACCTACAGAGAGACCATACATACTGTTATATACTGTATATATACATATATATATATATACACATATGTCTTCACTGTAGCGCTCCATGGACTGGTGGTACCTACAGAGAGACAATACATACTGTAATATACTGTATATATATATATATATATATATATATATATATATATATATATACACATATGTCTTCACTGTAGCGCTCCATGGACTGGTGGTACCTACAGAGAGACAACAATATATATACATATATATATATATATATATATATTAGTGGTATATAAGTTTTTTTTTTTTGCCTTTTTTTTGTAACCTTTGAGGCTTCCGTAGCGCTCCCTATGTGCTCCGCATCTGTCAACATTAGCGTGGTTAGCCCAGACCCAGAGCAGAGCTCAGCTCAGCTCAAAGTCAGGAACGGAGCTCAAGCTCACTGTGTGTGAGACCATGAGTGTGTGTGTTTGTCTGGATGTTGGGTTGAATGAATGATGAAAAACACAGTGGAATTACTCATCTACAGGTGCCTTTAGGATGCAACCTTCCCCTGCAGTTAGCAAGTTCGCTAACAGTTATATTAGCCTCCAGATAGCCAGGACTACTGTCTGTAGTAGGCTACTGTACTGTATGTTAGCGGCAGCCCCCAGCTGAACACTGTAGGAACGAAATGGTGTGTGTGTGTGTGTGTGTGTGTGTGTGTGTGTGTGTGTGTGTGTGTGTGTGTGTGTGTGTGTGTGTTAGTTATTTAGTCAGCATTTGAGCCACAGACCACCATTTGATTAGATTTATTCTCCCAGACCCCCAAAATAAGAGTTAAAGATCTATAAGGGTCCATTTGGTTTACCAGCTCTCCATCATTTAGCTGCAGTGGTGGAAAAAGTACTCACATATTTTACTTGAGTAAAACCAATACTACAATGTAGAGATACTCTGTTTCAATTATAAAAGCCCAGAATTCAAAATGTACTTGAGTAAAAGTATGAAAGTGTTGAAAAGTAAATAGTAACTAAAGTTCTCAAATAATTGTAGTGGAGTAAAAGTCCAACATTTGGATCCAAGATGTAGTGGAGTAGAAGTAAAAGTATTGGAAAATTGGAAATACTCAAGTAAAGTACAAATACCTAAAAATTGTAAATGTAAATGTACTTAGTTACTTTACACCACTGTTTAGCTGGAACCCCCTCAAGGACCACTGGTTGAAAACCACCACTGCCTTAAATTATGTAGTGCAGAGGGGTTATAATTTATAATATAATGGAATAAATAACATTGAGTTTATAATGTATTGGATACATAATAAAAGTATAGTATAATTATTAAAAAAAATACATTTATTTGGATACATCCTGCACCAAATATACAACATATTATGCAAGTTTGAGCCAATAAAAATATATATTTTTATTATGCGATTAATCGCGCGATTAACTACAGAAATCATGCGATTAATCGTGATTACAAATTTTAATCGTTGGCCAGCACTAATATATATATATATTAGGGCTGGGATGCGATTACAAATTTTAATCTAATTAATTACAGGCTCTGTGATTAATTAATCGCAATTAATCGCATTTTAATCGCACATCGATATTTGACCTGAGAAGCATTTTTTTTTTTTCAAGTAAAACACATTTTGTTGTACGAGTGAATCAACGAGTGAGTTTTTTAAATCTAAATTTCTCATCCACTGGGCCAAGCAAAGCGCTCTGATCGGCTACTTCTCCCTTTGCGTTTGTTGTCTCTTCTTGGTTGGTGCATCGCTATGATCGGTATGCCTGAAACGGAAGGTTCTGTGGTGCAAAAACTAAGTGCGATTAAAATTATTTTAATCGAAATTCCGAAAATCACATTGTATGATTTTTAAATAATCAATTTGCATTTCATTGCAAGAAATAAGTATTAGACACGCCTACCAATCAGCAAGAATTCTGGCTCTCACAGAACTGTCAAATATTTTTTAAGCAGTCCTCCTATTCTACACTCATTACCTGTATTAATTCATCCTATTGACCCACGTTTTATGTTGTTACCTGTATAAAAGACCCCTGTTCACACACTCAATCAGACTCCAACTTTTCCACTAGTGCAAGACCAAACAGCTGTCTAAGGACCCAGGGAAGAAAATGGTAGACCTGCACAATAGGAAAACGGCTTAGTGAGAAAGCAACAACTGTAGGCACAATTATTGGAGATTAGAAGAAGCTCAAGCTCCCTCTGTCTGGGGCTCCATGTAAAATCTCCCCTCGTGGGGTATCAATGATCATGAGAAAGATGAGGGAGGGATCAGACCGGAACTACTCGGGAGGACCTGGCCAATGACCTGAAGAGAGCTGGGACCACGGTCTGAAAGATTACCATACCATTAGTAAGATACTACACCGTGTCGCCACCATTGATTAAAATTCTGCAGTGGAGCACAGTAAGAATACATGACCCCATCCATCCTCACCTCAATACGGTATCTTACTAATGGTAATCTACCTGGACAGGAAGCCCCCCCCCCCCCCCCCCCCCCATCTCTCCCCTGTCAGGTGATAAGAAGCGGCCTGCTCAGTGTTACCTGGACAGGAAGCCCTCCTTGCCTCCTGTCAGGTGATAAGAAGCGGTGGTACCTGGACAGGAAGCCCCCCCCCCCCCCCTGTCAGGTGATAAGAAGCGGCATGCTCAGTGTTACCTGGACAGGAAGCCCCCCCCCCCCTGTCAGGTGATAAGAAGCGGTGTTACCTGGACAGGAAGCCCTCCTTGCCTCCCAGAACGTAGATGTTTCCATCGACCACAGCGACTCCAGGATGGCAGCGACGTCTCTTCATGGACGAACACAAAGTCCACTGATCAGTCTGAGGGTCGTAGCTCTCAACATGCTCTGTGGACTGAGTGGAATGCCAGCCTCCTGCACACACACGCACGCACGCACGCACACACACACGCGCGCGCACACGCACACACACACACAGACACACACATACACACACGCACGCGCGCGCACACGCACACGCACACGCACACACACAATGTTACTGAACACATATTCTATAGCAATGATTACTGTCACAATATAACACGGCTTGGTTGCATGCTTGATTCTGATTGGTCAATCGCTGAATTCAGCAGTGAATTATTTCGGTATAATGACCGCTCCGCTCTATAACAGACTGATGCCTCATCAAAGGCTCAGAACACCTGCTGCACTCAGGCTATCCAACATGTCAGCCATGTAAACAAACACACAGCGGCAAATTAAAAAAATATTTGAAGCAAGAAAATGGATTCTATTTGATCAAACACTTCCTTGTTTTCCGAGGCGTTTTCCACTTGTGGAATACTTTCACCACTGGAAGCAAGGAAAATTAGGAAATACTTTGTTTCATTTTGAGTTTTGTGTAAAATTATGTATTTATTAAGTAGCCGTTTAATAAGCAGGACAAGGTCTGGCTCAGTGATAGAATCCCTTCAGGCTGATATAATGTCTCCTCCGCTATGGCGTCGCTGCCATGTCAGCCTAGGGGTGGGCGATCTGGAAAAATACAATATCACGATATGTTCCCAAGCTGTATCACGATACACGATTTTATCACCATTCTTTTTCACGTTGGTTTTTATGGTTATTTTTTAACTTACTAGACAAAAACTAGACTCTCTGGGTTCCTTTTGGGAGGTCTAAATTGAACTTTACAAGTATGTAACTCTTGACAGCATACAAATGAAACCAAATGGACCCGTAATTTCATTTGTATACTGTCAGAGTTAAGTGGAGACCATGACATTGTAAAGTTTGTGAACTACTGATTCTAATTATAGGATTTTTAACACCTTGACGTCCGAAATAGAATGGTGGTTGGTAGATTAGCCGTGACATTTCTATTATTGTATTGTGATCTGAGACATAATATTATGTTTATAAACATGACCCCACAGCCCCTCCATCTTGAACAGCGCCGCTGTTTTTTCTTTTTTTTTTTCCCCCAGGCCAGTAACTCACCATGATTTTCTCGATTTCCGTTGGGATAGAATGGGGGTTTTGGCCGATCGTCGATGTCCCCGTGCGTTTCGCGTGCGCGATCCTTTCACGTAAATGTCCCCGCAAATAGTCCATGTGTGACTGAAGAACAGAACTGAAAAGTTTCGCTAGCATAGCCCCAAGCATGGCTGCAGGAGGAGCTCGAGTGTGTAGACAGTAAACGGATGGGTGGAAGGTGCCTTGGAGAAGGAGAGGCGCTGACGTCACCTCTGCTTCATGCACGGTCTGCATGAGCTATCAGTGCACGAGTGGTGACTAGGGAAGGTTAGACGATCGCCGATTTTCGGATCAAAAGCTTTTATTCCGGTTTTAAAGACAAAGTCCGGGAATGTACGACGTGGCTGAGAGTCCCTGGGGGGATGTGCGATATAGTACGGTTTTAACATTAAGGGGCTCCCCTTGGCTTAGAAGGTGTTAATATTTATTTTTTACGTTTTCCTTTTTAACTCATATGCTGCCAATCCCGTAAATCCCGGAAAAATCCCTTTGTAACTCCCTGCCAAGCCCGTAGATCCCGGAAATTAAAAAAAAAAAATCTTTTTTTTTTAAATTTTACCCCAAAAAATGTAGTAGGCATGATAGCAATCGCGAAATCGCATGTTTAACCCCCATAGCAACCCCATCTTTCAAGCATGGCAGCCATCTTTGTTTACATTTTAGGAAAACATAATGGCTGTTATCTCATGAATGCCTGAACGGATTTCCATTTGGATTTTTTTGTTTGAAAGCTGTGAGCAATGTGGACACACGTGGTGCATGATCTAGGCATGGGTGTGCATGATCCGTGCACTATGAATTACATGGAAGTCTATGGAGACGAATGGCATCTGAGAGTACGAAGGTATTGTTAAATGGCAGCAGTTGAGTTAAGAGGGGTAGTGGAGCTGTCCATAGAAGCATAGATTTATATATGTAATTGAATATGATTTGGACCCCCATAAAAAGGTGAGATGAAACAAAATGGCTGGCACCAGTTTGGTAGATTTTTTAATTAAAGGGTGGCACGCACTGTGTTAAGGACAGGTATGCTTTTATAATAAAGGTGTGGTTGTATACCGATGACGTAGATCTTTATAATAAAGATGTGGTTGTATGCCGATGACGTAGATCTTTATAATAAAGGTGTGGTTGTATACCGATGACGTAGATCTTTATAATAAAGGTGTGGTTATATACCGATGACGTAGCTCTTTATAATAAAGATGTGGTTGTATACCGATGACGTAGTTCTTCTTTATAATAAAGGTGTGGTTGTATACTGATGACGTAGATCTTTATAATAAAGGTGTGATTGTATACCGATGACGTAGATCTTTATAATAAAGCTGTGGTTGTATACCGATCACGTAGATCTTTATAATAAAGGTGTGTGTTGGAGCCAAAAGGACACTATTGTTTATTTTTATTTTGTTTATTTAAATGAATGGTCTGGCCTTGCCAGTTGTCATGTAAACTTCAGGTGGTTGCCATGGCACTGCTGTCAGCTGTCAATCATTGTTGGTTGCCATGGGAACTTGATATATGCCTGGCCTTGATTGCGGCCAGGTGGGTTGCAATGAGTGCAGGAGCAAACGGTTTTCGACCGTGTTCCGTGTGTACCGTGATATTGTGTATTGTACAGGTCGGCATTCAATTACTTTTTGTATTAAGACCTTTGCATATCATTCTTGTGTCATTAAATGGATTGACATATCCAACTTTATATATCTACTCTCTGGACATTTACTTACTTACACACTACATGCGTCCGCCTATGTTTTTTATGCTCATTGCCCTCGGTAGGGCTTATTGGTAAAAGCGCCTACAGTGTGATTGTATACAGATGACGTAGTTCTTCTTTATAATAAAGGTGTGGTTGTATACTGATGACGTAGATCTTCATAATAAAGGTGTGGTTGTATACCGATGACGTAGATCTTTCCGTGCAGAGTGCAGGCTGCGGCGCCGAAGCGGGCGACGTTCATGGGAGCCACTTGCGTCCACGCAGGGAGGGGTTTCCTCCGGGGATCGAACCGGAACACCTGGGACACGTCGGTCCTGTAGCCGTCCGTCATCACAGACCCTCCTACAGTACAGACACTGCATTACTACAGACACACTGCATTACTACAGACACACTGCATTACTACAGACACGCTGCATTACTACAGACACACTGCATTAATGTCCTCCATCACAGACCCTCCTACAGACACACTTCATTCATTAATGGGTGGGGTTTCCCCGGCTGGACGTAGCGCGTGGAAGGAACACGTTTATTCCAACCAGTTCCTTTCCCCTCCATCAGGCGCCCCGGCTGGCCAGGGGGAGGCAGTATAGAGACCAGGATTACTGCCTGTGTTTTTTTGTGAGGGTATCTACCCTAGGAGACACAGGGAGAACATGCAAACTCCACACAGAAAGGCCCTTTTGCCCACCCCCACCTATAGGGTGTGGGCACTGATGACGTGGAGAACACGCCCCCAGCGTCCACAGCGTCCCCCAGCGGGAATCGAACCCAGGACCTTCTAGCTACTATATGCTGCTATATGATAGAGGAATCCATCCAGATTAATAGTAATAATAATAACTAGCCCTTACCCGTTCAAAGATATGATCTCCAAAATGATGTGCAGTGTGTGGGTTATGGGATGTGCACTGTGCACACAGTATATGAGGGATGGAAAGTAACTTTAACTGGTGCTTGCATGATAATATGTAGGAGCATCAATGTAAGAAATACAGATACTGTGTACCGATCTGCATGATTTTTGGACAACATCTGTAACAGGGCCATAAAAATGCTAATATACAGCATATGATTTGTGAAAGTGACAAACGGGCTTCACAGTTATGTCAGGTGTGTTCATATGCTAATGGTGATGCGATTTCAGATCAATTGCTCCAGCCACTGAGGAGAAACGCTGTGACAGACAGACACTCAGACAGACATTCGGAAAATTATGCAAAAAAACTACTATGCAGTTTAAAAGTGCAAACTGTCATGTGAAGCTCAACCAATACTCCAGCTAACACCACTCCCACATGTTTATCCGCAACTCAATTGCACCTCATTGGCTAAGGGCCCTGCCTGTCGTGGCGGAACCTGGTAAATAAATAATGAAGATAACGTAGTGTTCTCGCCTTTCAGGCGAGCCCACAAAAACAAATATAATTAATAAATATAAAATTAATAATACCTATATGATAGAGGAACCATCCAGATTAATAGTAATAATAACATTAATAAATATAATATGGGTAAATATAATATTAATAAATATAATATTCATAATAATATTAATAAATATAATATTAATAAATATAATATTAATCTTACCTATATGATAGAGGAATCATCCAGATTAATATTAACTCATTTGCTGCCATTTTAACATTGTACTGTATGGCTTTCCTGCCATTTTGTACAATGGATATTTTTTTTTATATTTACATTTTTCCTAAATTCTGTATTTGCACGACAATGTCAAACAGGGTTGAAGATGAAAGAGGACAAGCTCTAGTTTCACCCAAAAATAAAATTTTGTGTTTGCGCTGTACCGTTCTATAGTTATAGCCATTTCAAAACTCTTGTTTTTTGATTTTCCAAGCTTGAAAATCAAATGAAATGGAGTTATTTAGGTTTTTGTGAAGGGTCTCTTTTCAAGCAGATAAGTCACTTGATATCTATCTTTATGACCTCAGGCCTTATCAGATGAGTGTACTAGTGTAATAAGTGTAATTGTGTATAACTGGAATTGTGTAATAGTGCTGTAATAGGTCACCTCTTGCCCTTAGGGCGTCTTACTTCTCACAAAGAGAAATACGCTTTTTATATTGGACTGGCCCACGATGGTCTGCAGTACCTCCTCACGCACCCACGCACGCACGCACGCACGCACACGCACACGCGCACACACACACACACACACACACACACACACACACACACACACACACACACACACACACACACACACACACTGTAGGCTATACACACATCAGATCTATATCTATCTATCTAGGTTTTTGTGAAGGGTCTCTTTTCAAGCAGATAAGTCACTTGATATCTATCTTTATGACCTCAGGCCTTATCAGATGAGTGTACTAGTGTAATAAGTGTAATTGTGTATAACTGGAACTGTGTAATAGTGCTGTAATAGGTCACCTCTTGCCCTTAGGGCGTCTTACTTCTCACAAAGAGAAATACGCTTTTTATATTGGACTGGCCCACAATGGTCTGCAGTACCTCCTCACGCACCCACGCACGCACGCACACGCACACGCACACACACACACACACACACACACACACACACACACACACACACACACACACACACTGTAGGCTATACACACATCAGATCTATATCTATCTATCTATCTATCTATATATAAATTATATCTATAAAGTATATCTATATCTAATTATATCTATAAAGTATATAAATTATATCTATAAAGTATATCTATATCTAATTATATCTATAAAGTATATCTATCTATCTATCTATCTATCTATCTATCTATCTATCTATCCATTATATATATATATAGCTAAGCAGTATAAGCAGAGGGGATGGTACCCCCTCCAATATATGTTACCCATTTTCAACTGTTTTTATTTTATTGTGACGTACGAAACACTTGTTGAAGTGGGATCAAGTCAGTGTACAGTTGCCATAGGCGTTTGCTGATCCGGTCTGGTTATAGATCGGATACGGAAACGTTTCTTGCATGTATATGAGTTTGGAAATAACCGGATACAGTAGGCGGGCTTCAGAACGGATCACTGATTAGCCAGGATTTCACCACCGCGTATAGCTACAGGTTTTCCTCGGGTGCTGCCCTGGCTGCTACGGAAACCGAAAGTTACAGTCTATGAGTAAAGGTCTGGCAGCTGGCTACGGGAGGCTAGTAGTATAAAAAATAACCCAGCCAATGAAACGATCGTCGCGCTATTCGTTGGCCTCACTCTTCCTGGGATCAATCGTATGTTTTCGGAGCTTGTCATACAAAGGAGGCGACACATCCTTGGGATTATGTGGACATACGAGGATGCATTACCGACGCGATTATATGGACACACGAGGATGCATTACCGACGCGATTTGAGCGTGAGGGACCATGATCACTGCTCGCAGGTGTCCCGTTGCTGCAAGATGGGGGGACAAGATGCGGGGAACGCGAAGGAGAAGCCCCCAGGGAGTCCAGTTCAGCCGACGCATTGACTTTTTGTCTATGTAGCTGTCTGTCCGGAGACTGGGGAACTCTCGCTCGTCCATCATCATCTCGACCGGAGGGATAGCGACTCACTCCACAGTTTGGCCCGGGAGTTGGAAAACAAGTCTCTTTTAGTCCATTGGCCTCTTTTGCCACCCCCGGGACCCCGAAATCGGTGGATATTCCAAGTCTGAGGAAGCCGCGGTACGTAGATGTATAGTTGTGAGTGTGACTGTGTTGTTTTTGCAAGGGTGTCGGTTCTGGGCCCTGGGTACAAGGATTCACTGTGGGCCCCCCATGAATGTTCTTCATATAGGGATTTAAAAAATAGCAGATCTACAAGCTTGCAGCGCGGCACTCGGTGCCGCGCTGTGAGCTTGTAGTTCTGCTATTTTTCAATAGCAAAAGTATAAAATATCAAAGGCCCTTCCACCTTGGGCCCTAGTAACTCAGGCCCACGTTACTTTCCCCCCCTTGTGACATCCCTGCTAGTTTTTGCTGTTGTTGTTGGCTGCGATGTGTGCTCCTTGTGGAGACAGTTTGAAATATTTCTGGGGCTTGTTTATTGTATTGGCTCAAGGCTTTTCAAGTGAAAATGTCACGGGATTGTGTTTGATTTATTCATAATGGTCTCTAGTTAGATCGAGCCCTATGTTGTTGTAAACTAGTAGACTACTGCTATAGCCTCCGCCACCCTGGATTGAGGATGCGGGAGAAGAAAAAAGAAAAAAGAACGCATTGTGCTGCCTGGAGCCAGCCAGGCTGCAGCGTTGCGTGCGAAATGCCACCACTGTTCACCTTTATTGAGATTTATACATTTATTACACTCTTGTTTTCAAACACACTCACTTTGATGTGTGATATTTTGGTTTCCTTATAAGATAGAAGGCTAAAACTTTTTGAGGAGCTGTGGGAGAGTCTAATTTAGCATTACATAATTTAAAAGCACATTGGCGGGATTCACGGGCGTGGCAGGGACGGACAGCGGGATTTTTAAGGGATTCACGGCCATAGCAGCAAATGAGTTAATAATAAATTAATAAATAATATAATATTAATAAGGGTAAATATAATATGGGTAAATATAATATTAATAAATATAATATTAATAAATATAATATGAATCTTACCTATATGATAGAGGAATCCGTCCAGTGCTACGACAGCAGGAGAGTCACAGAAACAGGCCACGCCCACAGACTGTACGAACGTCCAGACGTTGGCGTTTAGATCGTATCGTTCCATTCTGCTCTGGAGTGAGCGTCCTCCTACAGCGTAGAGACATCTGTCCAATACCACAAGACCTGTTATAATACAATACATAACATTATTATTATGGTCTGTCCAACACACCATACCTGTTATAATACAATACATAACATTATTATTATGGTCTGTCCAACACACCATACCTGTTATAATACAATACATAACATTATTATTATGGTCTGTCCAACACACCATACCTGTTATAATACAATACATAACATTATTATTATGGTCTGTCCAATACCACCATACCTGTTAGAATACAATACATAACATTATTAATGTTATTATTACTATGGTCTGGAGTGAGCGTCCTCCTACAGCGTAGAGACTTCCCTGTAGAACCACCAGACCTGTTAGAATACAATAAATAACATTATTATTATGGTCTGTCCAACACCACCAGACCTGTTAGAATACAATACATAACATTATTATTATGGTCTGTCCAATACACCAGACCTGTTATAATACAATACATTACAATATTAATATTAATATGATCTGGAGTGAGCGTCCTCCTACAGCGTAGAGACATCTGTCCAACACCACCAGACCTGTTAGAATACAAAACATAACATTATAAATATTATTATTACTATGGTCTGAGTGAGCGTCCTCCTACAGCGTAGAGACATCTGTCCAACAACACCATACCTGTTAGAATTATTGTTATAATTATTATTATGATCTGGAGTGAGCATCCTCCTATTGCATAGAGACAACCTTCTAACACCACCAGAACCGATCTACCATCTCACAACACGTAACAATGCAGTTACATCACAATGAGCTTCATTCATAGGATGAGTTTCTTACCAAATGAACTTCATTCATAGGATGAGTTTCTTACCAAATGAACTTCATTCATAGGATGAGTTTCTTACCAAATGAGCTTCATTCATAGGATGAGTTTCTTACCAAATGAGCTTCATTCATAGGATGAGTTTCTTAATGAGCTTCATTCATAGGATGAGTTTCTTAATGAACTTCATCCATAGGATGAGTTTCTTACTAAATGAACATCATTCATAGGATGAGTTTCTTACCAAAGAGCTTCATTCATAGGATGAGTTTCTTACCAAAGAGCTTCATTCATAGGATGAGTTTCTTACTAAATGAACTTCATTCATAGGATGAGTTTCTTACTAAATGAACATCATTCATAGGATGAGTTTCTTAATGCACTTCATTCATAGGATGAGTTTCTTACTAAATGAACTTCATTCATAGGATGAGTTTCTTAACAAAGAGCTTCATTCATAGGATGAGTTTCTTACCAAATGAACTTCATTCATAGGATGAGTTTCTTACTAAATGAACTTCATTCATAGGATGAGTTCCTTACCAAATGAACTTCATTCATAGGATGAGTTTCTTACTAAATGAGCTTCATTCATAGGATGAGTTTCTTAACAAAGAGCTTCATTCATAGGATGAGTTTCTTACTAAATGAACTTCATTTATAGGATGAGTTTCTTACCAAATGAACTTCATTCATAGGATGAGTTTCTTACCAAAGTCACAGCGAGCTTCGTTCATGGAGCTCATCTCCGTCCAGATGTCGGTAGAAGGATCGTATCTCCACATCTCTCTGCTGACAGAACCGTCGGCCAGCTCTCCTCCAGCCAGGTACAGAGTAGAACCTGAGATATGACATTTTATATTATACACACATCAATCTAAACTAAATAGAATATTGTGTAAAAAAGCATTCCAGATGCCATAGAACAGTGGTGTGATCTAGAATCTTTTTGAGGGCAAACACCAGTGAATAATGCCGTTCACTTTCAAAGGTTTGCGATGGCAAACGCTCTTTCCAATGTTTTTCTTCACAGCATATGGCGAATACCCAAGTATCAGGTAGAACACAGCTCTGCCATAGAATACCCAAGTATCAGGTAGAACACAGCTCTGCCATAGAATACCCAAGTATCAGGTAGAACACAGCTCTGCCATAGAATACCCAAGTATCAGGTAGAACACAGCTCTGCCATAGAATACCCAAGTATCAGGTAGAACACAGCTCTGCCATAGAATACCCAAGTATCAGGTAGAACACAGCACTGCCATAGCAGCCCAAATCATAACTGACTGCAGAAACTTCCCACTGGACTTCAAGCAACTTCGGAACTTCAGAAGGTTGACATTTCCATTATAAATCCTTGTTTTCGTGTAATATTTAGAAATATGGACTTTTGGTATTCATGAGCTGTATGCCATAAAAAGGTGTAGTACCTGACACCACCACACAGTGGTGTCCTATAGAGGAAGGTGTAGTACCTGACACCACCACACAGTGGTGTCCTATAGAGGAAGGTGTAGTACCTGACACCACCACAGTGGTGTCCTATAGAGGAAGGTGTAGTACCTGACACCACCACAGTGGTGTCCTATAGAGGAAGGTGTAGTACCTGACACCACCACAGTGGTGTCCTATAGAGGAAGGTGTAGTACCTGACACCACCACACAGTGGTGTCCTATAGAGGAAGGTGTAGTACCTGACACCACCACAGTGGTGTCCTATAGAGGAAGGTGTAGTACCTGACACCACCACACAGTGGTGTCCTATAGAGGAAGGTGTAGTACCTGACACCACCACAGTGGTGTCCTATAGAGGAAGGTGTAGTACCTGACACCACCACAGTGGTGTCCTATAGAGGAAGGTGTAGTACCTGACACCACCACACAGTGGCGTCGCACAGCGAACGGGAGGCTCCGCAGGGTCTTCCACTGATTGGTCGACGGTTCAAAACTCTCCACGCTGTGAAGCATGTCCTTGTTCTCCTGGCCTCCGACCGTCACCATCACCTCCGTCACTGTAAATATAAATAAAATATATATGTGTAAATATAATATATGTTCTCCTGATCACCAACATCACCTCCGTCACTGTAAATATAAATAAAATATATATGTGTAAATATAATATATGTTTTCTTGATCTCCAACATCACCTCCGTCACTGTAAATATAAATAAAATATATATGTGTAAATATAATATATGTTTTCGGGTATCAGGGTAGCAGGGTATCAGGGTATCAGGGTATCAGGGTACATGTGGAGGTCCGTGGTCGAGGGCAGTGGTCCTATATACTATAGGGTATCAGGATATCGGGGTATCAGGGTATCAGGGTATCGGGGTATCAGGGTATCAGGGTATCGGGGTATCGGGGTATCGGGGTATCGGGGTAGCAGGGTATCAGGGTATCAGGGTATCAGGATACAATAGCAGGGTATCAGGGTATCAGGGTACCTGTGGAGGTCCGTGGTCGAGGGCAGTGGTCCTATATACTATAGGGTATCAGGGTATCAGGGTATCAGGATACTATAGCAGGGTATCAGGGTATCAGGGTACCTGTGGAGGTCCGTGGTCGAGGGCAGTGGTCCTATATACTATAGGGTATCAGGGTATCAGGGTATCGGGGTATCAGGGTATCAGGGTATCAGGGTATCGGGGTATCAGGGTATCAGGGTATCAGGGTATCGGGGTATCAGGGTACCTGTGGAGGTCCGTGGTCGAGGTCGGTGGTCCTTGGCTTCAGACAGGAGTCTCTGACATCCCTGGGAATGTTTCACCACTTCCTCACACTCTATGACATCACGGAGGTAGGAGGGGCTTATGAGAGGCAGGCGGACATGTTCCAGAACCTTTAAACAACACAAACACTCATCATATTATATACTAGGGTTATGTCATATGGTTAGGTCATATTATAACCCTAACACTCATCATATTATATACTAGTACGACGCCTCAGGGCCAGTGATGTATATCGGACCAGTTACCCATATATGGAGATCCATCTACTGTCCCTTTTATGCCCGGCCTGTTAGATATGGGCTTAATATTGATGACATCAGGGATCTCCATATATGGGCATAAACGGGATTCTGTTAAAGTGGTTCCCATGACATCACAACATAGAATATCTTTTATGCCCATACATGGAGATCCCTATCTGAAAACAGCCAGACAGATATGGGCCATGACGTGTCCTCAAATTATTTTGGGGGGTCCCCAGATGATTAGCTTAATGTGCAACATTGTTTTCTCACTCAACAGTAAACAAACCAAAATAAGGTTTAACTGTATAGAGAGGGTATCTGCACATTTCTAAATTCAATTTAAGGGCTTTTTAATACCTCAGAAATTGTGAATATAGCAGATCTAAGTGCTCACAACGCGTTGTGAGCACTTAGATCTGCTATATTCACAATAGAACCGTGTTATACAAAATGTAATGCCTCAACTCTAAGGCCATGGCTACACGGAGCTGGATATTTCATATATCCCGGTTTTTCAGATATCCACACGGAGCTGGATATTTCATATATCCCGGTTTTTCAGATATCCACATAGAAAAATATCTAGGTCCACACGACAAAGATATCTAGGTCTAACAAGCACACACACAGTAAAGTCTTCAGAGATATCCTGGTTCCCTGTCTACACGGATCCAGTGAATCGGATATTTTTCCATCTCTCCACTTATTTATCCGGTTTAAAAAATATCCAGTTTCACAGCCGAAATATCCAGCTTTGTGTGGCTGCAAGCCCCAACAGCACAAACAAATGTCTAGCTTCAGAAATATCCAGCTCTGTGTAGCCGGCACTTTAGTGCTCGTCAGGGTGGGGGGGTCCCCAGGTAGAATATGATTATTTTGGGGGTTGTGCCCTGAAAAGGTTGAGAACCACTGCTTTAGAAGAGTAGGTGAGAGAGAGAGCAGAGACAGACCTTCTCAAAGCTGTGGTTTCGTGTCGGACACTTCTTCAACCACCGCACGGCCGCCTCAAAAACCATCTCTTCCTTGGACACGTTAAGATCGTCATCAGAAAGGATCTCCGTCAGTTTGTCCACAGACAGCAACAAGAGCTCCTCCTACAAAACAAACACAACAGTTTGTCAGATCAAGACCTTTGTTCACAAACAGCTGCTTTGTTTGGTGAAAACAACAAGTTAACATTCGTCCACTCACTGACCGATGACTGAATGTTTGGCTCGGTAAAAACACACCTTTAATATTTTATCATCTTGGGTTGAGTCTCATAATGTGAGTCACTGTAAAATGTATGTCACCAAAACAAACAAAATGTATTGCTTTTGGATGTAAGCAGGCTGACCCTCAGTTGCATCTCATGTCAGGAATGCCCATAGAGCAGGTTCAAACATGTACATAAAAAACTAACTGTCATGGTGTGATCACATTGAATCTATTAGAACTAAAATGAGCACATGGATGGTATTAGCAGTAAAATTATCAAATTGATGGTCCGTCTGTCACTCTGTCTACCTACCTGTGTTCCCCTTCTCAGGGACACACCAAAGGTCCCCAGAAACACTGCTCTAGGATGTAGACTGAGTTAGGGTTAGGGTTAACCCTAACCCTAACCCTGCTGGTAGACCAGTGTAGTTCTCTAGGATGTAGACTGACCTCTAGACCAGTGAAGTTCTCTAGGATGTAGACTGACCTGCTGACAGACCAGTGAGGTTCTCTAGGATGTAGACTGACCTGCTGGTAGACCACGGTGAAGTGTTCCAGGATGAAGTCCTTGCTGCGTTTCTCCAGCAGGGAGCAGCAGTGAGCTTCAGCGAGGCAGTGAATCCCCAAACAGTTCTTCTCATCCATGTTCCTCTCCATGAACTCACAGCAGGACTGTTGGACTGGCGTGATGTTCAGCAGGTTGGATGCTGTTAGGAGACCCTGGAGACCAAATATATATGTTTATATATGTTTATATATATGTTTATATATGTTTATATGTGTTGATATATGTTGATATATGTTTATATATGTTTATATGTGTTGATATATGTTTATATATGTTTATATATGTTGTACAGCCATGATGTTCAGCAGGTTGGATGCTGTTAGGAGACCCTGGAGACCAAAAATATATATGTTTATATATGTTTATATATGTTTATATGTGTTTATATGTGTTTATATGTGTTGATATATGTTTATATATGTTTATATATGTTTATATGTGTTGATATATGTTTATATATGTTTATATATGTTGTACAGCCATGATGTTCAGCAGGTTGGAGGCTGTTAGGAGACCCTGGAGACCAAATATGAACCATATATGTATCTGTTAGGAGACCCTGGAGACCAAATATGAACCATATATTTATCTGTTAGCAGACCCTGGAGACCAAATATGAACCATATATTTATCTGTTAGGAGACCCTGGAGACCAAATAAACACCATATGTTTATCTGTTAGGAGACCCTGGAGACCAAATATAAACCATATATTTATCTGTTAGGAGACCAAATATAAACCATATGTTTATGTGTATGAAACATGTGCTGCCAACAAACAGAGCCTAGTAATAAATACACATTTACTGTATATGTTTATGAAGCACAAATGGAGACAATGAATAAACCTTATGAAGGATCATGATAATGATATGTTACCTGTACATTTAGCAGTGTAGGAATGATATGAAGGGTTATAATAATGATATGAAGGGTTATAATGTTACCTGTACATTAGTAGGGCTGATGAGCACCTTGGCAGTGTAGGCATATTGGACCAGAAGGCCGATGGCTTCAGGTTCCACTCCATTGATGCTGACCCTGCTCTGTCTGGACTCCACCCAATCACACTCAAACATGGCCTGTAGAAGAGTTTAAACCATCCAATCACACTCAAACATGGCCTGTAGAAGAGTTTAAACCATCCAATCACACTCAAACATGGCCTGTAGAAGAGTTTAAACCATCCAATCACACTCAAACATGGCCCGTAGAAGAGTTTAAACCATCCAATCACACTCAAACATGGACTGTGAACAAGCAGGAGACTTTAAACGTGATTCTTGAAGGCATCATCAACGATCACTGTTTAAATCTAGTTCTTAATGACATTGTCAAGAATACCCTTTGATGTGGAGTCGGAAATCTACTTCATTTGGTCTTTAACACATTCATCACAAGGTATTAATTTGTTTCTTATTTTGCAGAGCAGATTTACTATTCTGGCCTCCCTGGTTTACAACTTCTATCAGCGCTGAGTCGGCTCATGCAACCTTCACAGCGCTCGACACGGTGTCTCACGTGGATCAAGGTCGTCTGAGTTTGAATAATGATTTAATGAAAATGTGCTACATGTTTTGACACAATAAAGTATAAAAAAAAAAGAAGGTCGCCTGAGGCAGCGCTCCTCCGTCATCTCCGCCGAAAACAAGCACTCCTTTACAAGAACCAGACTAGTGGCGGCAGTTCAGAAAAAGCTAAGGTATGGCAACATGACTGGCAAGACACCAGTCATGTTGCCATACCTTAGCAACAGGCATGATACATTTATTTTAAGTACTTTTTTTCTTTTTTTTTTACTGTTTCTACAGTTTCTTGGGCTGGATATGGCAGCCTGGAACGGTTGTTCAAGTGCAGCTAAACTTGGCATGTTAGTAAACGTGCCACAATTAATAATGCATTGCACCTGTGCAACTGACCTGCGGAACCTGGGAATATACCATTCTGTCAAGATGGGGAGAATAAAAGTGTGGAGAATATAATTATAATACCTTGTTTAAGTGACCATTTTGTTAAATTTAGCATTTGTAGTTATTTTACTGTAATTTAACAACATAATAACCAGCACAGATAGACAAAGAGACATTCATGGATTTATATTTAAAAGTAACTTTTATTTTCCCCCCTGGACCCAGGGTATGGCAGCTGCATACCCCTGCCAGACCCTGGACCCAGGGTATGGCAGCTGCATACCCCTGCCATACCCAATTGACGCCCCTGAAACCAGGGTACTTTTAGGAGTCACGTAGTCTCGCGAGGCCAGACTGTTGCCTCCGTGATTTGGCCAAATGCTCCCGGCATACAGTCTGGCAAACCGGAATAGAAACGATGAGTGCGAGATAAAGCGGATGTGACGCAACCGCTCCCTTTATGTCTCCTTTCAATATTTCTGGGGGCGTTATTTCATCTTTCTCTGGTGTTGTTGCTGTTACCTCCATGATGTTTTCAAACGTTTTCTTAAACTATACACCCATAACAAGAATATGCCGCTCGAATGACTCTGTCTGTGCTAGTGTGTTTCTGTTATGTTTCCAATGGGACTACAGTTCATTATAATGACTCTGTCTGTGCTAGTGTGTTTCTGTTATGTTTCCAATGGGACTACAGTTCATTAGAATGACTCTGTCTGTGCTAGTGTGTTTCTGTTATGTTTCCAATGGGACTACAGTTCATTATAATGACTCTGTCTGTGCTAGTGTGTTTCTGTTATGTTTCCAATGGGACTACAGTTCATTAGAATGACTCTGTCTGTGCTAGTGTGTTTCTGTTATGTTTCCAATGGGACTACAGTTCATTATAATGACTCTGTCTGTGCTAGTGTGTTTCTGTTATGTTTCCAATGGGACTACAGTTCATTAGAATGACTCTGTCTGTGCTAGTGTGTTTCTGTTATGTTTCCAATGGGACTACAGTTCATTATAATGACTCTGTCTGTGCTAGTGTGTTTCTGTTATGTTTCCAATGGGACTACAGTTCATTAGAATGACTCTGTCTGTGCTAGTGTGTTTCTGTTATGTTTCCAATGGGACTACAGTTCATTATAATGACTCTGTCTGTGCTAGTGTGTTTCTGTTATGTTTCCAATGGGACTACAGTTCATTAGAATGACTCTGTCTGTGCTAGTGTGTTTCTGTTATGTTTCCAATGGGACTACAGTTCATTATAATGACTCTGTCTGTGCTAGTGTGTTTCTGTTATGTTTCCAATGGGACTACAGTTCATTAGAATGACTCTGTCTGTGCTAGTGTGTTTCTGTTATGTTTCCAATGGGACTACAGTTCATTATAATGACTCTGTCTGTGCTAGTGTGTTTCTGTTATGTTTCCAATGGGACTACAGTTCATTAGAATGACTCTGTCTGTGCTAGTGTGTTTCTGTTATGTTTCCAATGGGACTACAGTTCATTATAATGACTCTGTCTGTGCTAGTGTGTTTCTGTTATGTTTCCAATGGGACTACAGTTCATTAGAATGACTCTGTCTGTGCTAGTGTGTTTCTGTTATGTTTCCAATGGGACTACAGTTCAGTGCAGCAGTGGCTACTTCCGATACTCGCCGTTCGGGAGCTGCCGTTCCAGACACGATAATTCGGAGATTGTGGAATAGTTGTCTGCAGGGGCGTCACAAGGGGTAGGAAAGTGGGACTGAGTTACCGGGGCCCAAGGTGGAGGGGCCCTAGTAACTTTAGCTATTGAAAAATAGCAGATATACAAGCTTGTAGATCTGCTATTTTTGAAAAGTCGTGAAAATGTGCGCAAATCTTTGAATATATGTATTTTTTAAGTGAACATTTGTAACTCAAATTTTGCTTCTGGGGGGTCCCTGGAACTAAATATTTTGAGATGGGGGGTCCTTCACATGAAAAAGTTTGAGCATCACTGACATGAAAACATAGGTTTCTTGGCACACATTTTCAAGTTTTTTCAAAAATAGCAGATCTACAAGCTCGGTGCCGCGCTGTGAGCTTGTATATCTGCTATTTTTCAATAGTTAACATCCATGGGGGGCCCGCAGTGAATCCGTGTACCCAGGGCCCAGAATTTGGTGTGACGCCCCTGGTTGTGTGGCTACGCCAGACTAACCTGAAAGTAGGAACTGAAGGAGGCCAGAACGTTGCGATGACAGGGGAACTCCTGCTCTCCGCAGCACAGAACGACGTCACAGAAGGCCTGTTTGAGGCGCAGAAGGTCCAGGCCTTCCAGCATCTTGTTGGGATGCGTCTTCTCCTCAAACACAACGTCCTCCTGGCTCTCCACAGGGAGGAGGTTCTGAAGCCGGGGGCGGAGGGCTGGACTGGAGTCAGCCATGTCAGCAGCCTGCACACACACACACACACACACACACACACACACACACACACACACACACACACACACACACACACACACACACACACACACACACACACACACACACACACACACACACACACACACAATCTTTAATCTGTCTCATCTCTTATAGTCTGTACCTAATTTAGTTTAATCTGTCTCACACCACTTAATCTGTAGCCTATAGGCCTACCTAACTTTAATCTGTAGCCTATTCCTAACTTTAATCTGTAGCCTATTCCTGACTTTAATCTGTAGCCTATACCTAACTTTAATCTGTAGCCTATTCCTAACTTTAATCTGTAGCCTATACCTAACTTTAATCTGTAGCCTATACCTAACTTTAATCTGTAGCCTATACCTAACTTTAATCTGTAGCCTATAGGCCTACCTAACTTTACAAAACAGCCCCAAATCATCTTTGATGTTTAAAGGTTGTCCTATGCCTATTATTATAATCGCATCATTGCAAACGTCAAAATCAATAAAATACAACTATGATATCTTGATCCAAGGCTATTAGATCCAATAACTAATTGTTACTTTTTACTGTATTTTCACAAATCATCTTAAAGAGTCCATGTGTGGATGTTAACTGTTCAACCTCCTCAAAGATGAAACAACAAACTCCAAGCAGAATAAAAGCATCATTTAAGATGTTTGTTTATGAAGCTTCATAAAAAACTTTGTTTTCTTACCTTGTAGAAACTCTGCAGATTCTTGTAGCTTCAACCAAAACCAAGCGTTTCTACGTTCCATAAATGACGTTCAACAACAGTTTAAGACAACATTACACTCACTCATTAAAGTGTGTTTATGTGGGCAGCGTTGTAGCTAACTGCTACAGCGCATGTGACGTTTTATTTTGAAGAGCAGGCACACACGTTATTACTACCAAACACACTTGCGTTAAAAAAAATATCTCAGAATTCGATAGGTCACCGATTTCAGTGTAACATTCCGGAAACGTCACATAAATCGATAGGTCACTGATGTCGCCATAACTTACCGGAAAGGTCACATAGATCAATAGGTCACTGATATCATCATAACGTACCGGAAACGTCACCAAGTTCGATAGGTCAACGATTTCCACGTATCGTACCGGAAATCCCAAGCAGAATCAGGTCTCCGTACATAAATAACCAACTTAAATAATTATTAAGACACATTACGACACATACGTTGAGTTTACGTGTGTTTTGCGCTCCATAAAGCATGTTTAAAACATAATAAAACCTCCGACATCTAATGTTGTCATTGGTTCTCATTAGAAACGCAGGGTTTGTAGTTTAAATGCTTTAAATACAAACATTAGCATTGTTGCTAACACTGCACATGCCTTTCCCCGCTATCACCACACGGTGGCAGCAAATACTATATTTTGCCTTATTGGCTTTAAAACGATGTGAAATGGATAATGCACCAAGTCTGCGGTATTGTGATAGTTTGGTGATTGTTTTTATGAATATCTATTAAATAACTGTAGCCTATTTATTGTTGATGGTAGTTATACACGTTCTGTTGTGTTCAGCCCAAGAGTTAGTAATGATAATTATATTTATTTAAAATTAAATAGTCTTTCATGCATATCCTAATCTATTAGAAGTGACACTAATCTATTAGAAGTGACAGGTAGCCAAAGCAGAGATCTAGTACACTACAGTGGTTCTCAACCTTTTCAGGCAGTGACCCCCAAAATAATTATATTTTAACAGGGGACCCTGTAGATCTGCTATTTTCACAATTTGTGCCTTTAATATTTGACAATTTATCCAATGTTTAATTTGTCATTTTAGAGGTATTAAAAAGTCCTTACTTTAGAAATGTGCAGATACCCTCTATACACTTAAACTTTATGTTGGTTTGTTTACTGTTGAGAGAGAAAACAAAGTTGAACATTAAGTTAATCATTTGGGGACCCCCCAAAATAGTTTGGAGACCCCCCTGGGGTCCCTACCCACAGGTTGAGAACCATTGATCTACTACATGATTATTGATTAGTACATCATGCTGGATTCATCACACAAAAGGACAGTAGGCCTACTGTACATATGTGTATTAAAAGGACAGTACGTATGTATTAGACAGAATGTACATGCATGCATTAGATGGACAGTAAGAGATATGAACACATACCCTCATATATTTATTGTAAAACATCAAAGAACAAAACATGACTGTACAAGATAAATATTCCTTTATTATAACAAACACATTTATTAGAAGAAACGGTTACAGTTAATGTCCAATACAGTGTTTGGTTTTATAACATTCAATTAAGACATTCAGAGAAGGAAAAACAGTATGGACTGGTGTGTGTGTGTGTGTAAATGTAAATAAACACAATATTAAATCAATAATGGTCCCTCAAGCCTGTTCTATATGTTGTCATACAACAGTGTCCCACGTTGGAAATATCTGATCTATAAGCTCACACTGTGTTCCATTTCACAGATCTATAAGCTCACATTGTGTTCCATTTCACTGTTATAGAAGCGTTTGGTTTGTTGGTATTAGACAGAATAGATCAGTGTTATAGAAACGTCTGGTTTGTTGACATCAGAACACATTAAAGTATTATTATGTATTAAGCATGACAGAACCATAGAACAGATCAGAATTATAAGTATTATTATTATTATTATAATTATGTATTACAGAATGTAGGCCTACAGATCAGAATTATAAGAATTATGATAATTAAGTATTACAGAATGTACACAACGTGTGTTTCCTAAACCCACCAGGCTTGAGTCAAGACCCGCCTCGCCTCGCAGAAACGCCAGAACTTCCTGGAGTGGCTGAAATCCTTGCTGGACACATGGAGGGTGGATAAAGTCAGACCTAGTAAAGGCTTGTACTGAGAAAAGCCTGCATTTGCACAATGCACAGCTATTAATTTGTCACTACAGAGCTCAAAATAAACAATGCTAAAAAAATAATAATAATAATAAATTGAAACTTACTTTTTGTACTGTGCTTAAAAAAAGGGAACACTTTGCTAAAGAGAAAAACTTACTGAGAAAGCCATTAATTTGTCACTACTGTGCTCAAAATAAAAGCTCTTACTGATTATCAGTTAAATTGTTATAGTTTGGATATGGCTTTGGGCGTATTATGCTGCGTGTATTATTGTAATGGATCGGTAGGTAGTAGGTAGCCTACAGTAATGCTTTGCACTAAGTCTACGTTCATATGCACTTTCATACTTCAGATTATTGAGCGGGGCGTTTCCGCGAGGCGGGTCTTAACTCAATCCTGGTGGGTTTAGGAAACACGTGTACACAACAGATCAGCCAATCACCAACACAACAATAAGCCCCGCCCCCATAAAATTAAAATCATTTACTGTAAACAATCTGGAATAAGCATCCCAACAGTTCCTCTTATTGCCACTAGGTGGCGCCAAGCGTACAAGTGTGAAAAGTCTCCAGTGCAGATATAAAAGTTATTGGATGAATAGAGCGCTGAAGTGTTACATCACTTCCTGCCTGGGTCACAGAGCAGAGCCTTGTATTAGAGAGTTCTGCCAATGCAGGGTCACAATCAGTGGCAGTCACGTGGTTAAAACCCATTTAGGCCTAGAATTATTGAATGCTTTAACCAGTGAAAAATAGCAGATATACAAGCTCACAGCGCGGCACCGAGTGCCGCGCTGTGAGCTTGTAGATCTGCTATTTTTGAAAAAAAGTTGAGAAAATGTGTGCAAATCTTTGAATATATGCATTTTCAAAGTGAACGTTTGTAACTCAAATTTTGCTTCTAAGGGGTCCCTGGAACTAGACATTTTGAGATGGGGGTCCGTGGGCCAAATAAATATAATTTTGGGGGTCCTTCACATGAAAAGGTTTGAGAACCACTGACATACAGTAGTAGTCTCTCAAGAACAGACTAACTGAGCTCCAGTTGAAGTGAAAAGGACCTTTTCTTTGACGATGGCTGGCCAGATTGCTGACATAGAAACATAGGGTTTTTCAAAAAAACCTTTAGAAGGATTCAAAAGACACTTATAGAATCTGGTCAAAATTCTAATTGTCACGATTTTTCAAAAATAGCAGATCTACGAGCTCGCGCTGTGAGCTTGTATATCTGCTATTTTTCAATAGTTAAAGCGTAAAATAATGATACACAATAATGTGTACCCGTTCTGAATGGGTTTAATGTAACTCTAAATGTCACTTTTCCCTCACAGACTCCAATTAATTATGTAAACTTCCGCTTCGTGCCATGTCACCATTCACCAATAGATGTGTATGTAGAATAATATCAATAGATGTGTATGTAGAATAATATCGCAGAGACACAAAGGAATGATTTCTGTCACCCAGGAAATGAACAGTGACTTTAGGACTTCTGATGATTAAAGCTATGAAATGCATATCATTAAAGGGAGGGTAAGTGACTTCATTTAATTCAAATCATAACAAAATGGGTCCAGTGGAGCCTTCATCCAATCATGGTCGAGTGGGGGCGGGCCTTACGCAGGAAATCACTTACCTTACCTTTAATCACATTTACATCACATCAGTGATTAAAGCTATTAAGACACAGAGAGGCACACTGGCTTCAATATTCATCACCTGTCATTTTCATTAATATTCATGAGCTACGCGTCAGTAGTTCATTAATATTCATGAGCTATGTGTCAGTAGTTCATTAATATTCATGAGCTACGCGTCAGTAGTTCATTAATATTCATGAGCTATGTGTCAGTAGTTCATTAATATTCATGAGCTACGTGTCAGTAGTTCATTAATATTCATGAGCTACGTGTCAGTAGTTCATTAATATTCATGAGCTATGTGTCAGTAGTTCATTAATATTCATGAGCTACGCGTCAGTAGTTCGTTAATATTCATGAGCTACGTGTCAGTAGTTCATTAATATTCATGAGCTACATGTCAGTAGTTCATTAATATTCATGAGCTACGTGTCAGTAGTTCATTAATATTCATGAGCTATGTGTCAGTAGTTCATTAATATTCATGAGCTACGCGTCAGTAGTTCGTTAATATTCATGAGCTACGTGTCAGTAGTTCATTAATATTCGTGTCAGTAGTTGTAAGGGTTAACAGGACCCCCAGGAAGCCCCTCAGGACCCCTCAGGGTCCCCGGGCCTCAGGTTGAGCCCCTCTGGGTGGAGCAGGATCTGGGCTGCTTCTCTGAGACACGAAGAAGCTCTCTGCACCTCCTCCTCCGTCTGCTGCACCGTCACCACCACCCTAATGCTGTAAACACATTATAAATACATTATAACACCACCCTGATGCTGTAAACACAGTATAAATACATTATAACACCACCCTGATGCTGTAAATACATTATAACACCACCCTGATGCTGTAAATACATTATAACACCACCCTGATGCTGTAAATACATTATAACACCACCCTAATGCTGTACATATAACCATTATACCATTATAACACCACCCTGATGCTGTAAACACATTATAACACCACCCGAATGCTGTAAATACACCCAATACAACCATTATACCACCACCTAATGCTAGACAGACCAAATATAACCATTATACCATTATACACCACCCTAATGCTGTAAATACACCACCCTGATTCCGGAGAGACCAAACAGAACCATTAAAACACCAGGGTTTCCTCTACGGCAGGATTATATTTTACCAGCCAAAGAATACATTTATCGGTGCATTGTGCTTCCCAAATGATAATCACAAAGTGTTACGTTAGCGGAGATGTCCCTGTTCTTATAGGCTACTTAATAAATAATATCACTCTACTGATGTAGAGGTGTTCTTATAGGCTTGCCAAAAAATAACAATAAAGTAGGTGAAAGTCACCAGTGTGACACCATCGCACAGTATATATAATAAACACAGTATATTATAATAAACACAGTATATAAAATAAACAAATTAATACTTGATTCTGATGGAGATTTTGTATGGACCCCCCTGCGAGTGTTGAATAAAGTTTGAATTGAATTGTTCTTCATAACGACGGCTCAGATCAAAGACTCAGAGTACAGTAGAGTACAGTAAAACAATGCTTTTCAAGTTAAGCCTAACAAACTACTTCATAACACCAACAGAATATGATTGTAAAATATGAATCACACAGCAGACAGAATCTTAATGACCTGGGTGTTTATAATAGTATGTTAGTAATATGGTATGTACATGTATGTATGTATGTTAATGATATGTTAATGATATGTTAATTACCTTGGCGGGGGAAGAAAGCGTTCCTCCTTGTCGAGGTAGCGAGCAACACAGAGCGCCACCTGTCTGTCCATGCACTGAAACACAGTTCAGAACCCTTATTAAACACTTCATATGAAACACAGTTCAGAACCCTTATTAAACACTTCATATGAAACACAGTTCAGAACCCTTATGGAACACTTCATATGAAACACAGTTCAGATCCCTTATTAAACACTTCATATGAAACACAGTTCAGAACCCTTATTAAACACAGTTCAGAACCCTTATTAAACACAGTTCAGAACCCTTATGAAACACAGTTCAGAACCCTTATGAAACACAGTTCAGAACCCTTATTAAACCCTTATTAATCTGCATGGCTGCTTCTACAGCAGCCATGCTAGGGGCTATGCTAGCGAAAATTTTCAGTTCTGCTCTTGAGTCACACATGGATTATTTGCGGGGACATTTACGTGAACGGATCGCGCACGCGAAACGCACAGGGAGATCGATGATCGGCCAAAACACCCATACTATCCCAACGGAGATCGAGAAAATCACGGTGAGTTACTGACCTGGGGAAAAAAAGAAAGAAAAAACAACGGCGCTGTTCAAGATGGAGGGGCTGCGGGCTCATGTTTATAAACATAATATTATGTCTCGATCACAATACAATAATAGAAATTTCACGGCTAATCTACCAACCCCCATTCTATTTCGGCTTAGAAAGTGTTAAACACAGTTCAGAACCCTTATTAAATACAGTTCAGAACCCTTATTAAACACAGTTTAGAACCCTTATTAAACACAGTTCAGAAACCTTATGAAACACTTCATATGAAGAACAGTTCAGAACCCTTATTAAACACTTCATATGAAACACAGTTCAGAACCCTTATTAAATACAGTTCAGAAACCTTATGAAACACTTCATATGAAGAACAGTTCAGAACCCTTATGAAACGCTTCATATGAAACACGGTTCAGAACCCTTATTAAACACAGTTCAGAAACCTTATTAAACACAGTTCAGAACCCTTATTAAGCACAGTTCAGAAACCTTATTAAACACAGTTCAGAACCCTTATTAAGCACAGTTCAGAAACCTTATGAAACACTTCATATGAAGAACAGTTCAGAACCCTTATGAAACGCTTCATATGAAACACAGTTCAGAACCCTTATTAAACACAGTTCAGAAACCTTATTAAACACAGTTCAGAACCCTTATTAAGCACAGTTCAGAAACCTTATTAAACACAGTTCAGAACCCTTATTAAGCACAGTTCAGAAACCTTATTAAACACAGTTCAGAACCCTTATTAAGCACAGTTCAGAAACCTTATTAAACACAGTTCAGAACCCTTATTAAGCACAGTTCAGAAACCTTATTAAACACAGTTCAGAACCCTTATTAAGCACAGTTCAGAACCCTTATTAAACACAGTTCAGAACCCTTATGAAACACAGTTCAGAACCCTTATGAAACACAGTTCAGAACCCTTATGAAACACAGTTCAGAACCCTTATTAAACACAGTTCAGAACCCTTATTAAACACAGTTCAGAACCCTTATTAAACACAGTTCAGAACCCTTATGAAACACAGTTCAGAACCCTTATTAAACACAGTTCAGAACCCTTATTAAACACAGTTCAGAACCCTTATTAAAGACAGTTCAGTTCATAACTATCTACAGTATAATTTTAGCTCAAGGCCCCCTCGGGGTCCCGGACCCCACTTTGAGAACCAATCCTACACACCAGTGGTGGAAAAAGTACAGTATCAACATTGTAATGTAGACATACTCAGGGGTCTCAGGGAAAGTATAGGTCATGTTCTACTTGCCCTCAGGTCTTGGTCATACTTTTACTTGTAACACAGTATTTCTATATCACAGTATTAATACTTTTACTTAAGTAAAACCTTTGAGTACTTTTTCCACCACTACCCCCACCACTACAATAATCAGACTTGAATTACTTCCAAAATGCTTGCTTCTCTCTCACAAACAAAACCTGGCAACGCTGGACACCAGAGTAGACGATCAGAGTCGGAGATGTGTTTATCTTAGCACAACGCTAACAAGCAGGCTGCCTTGCAGTGCACGCACACGTTGCTGCTCATGATTAAATGCATTATGTAGCGCAATACAGGGAGGGAAACATCAGAAAAGCACTGTTGTCGACCGATATGGGATTTTCATGTTCGATATCGATAAGTCGTGATCAAAGAAGGCCGTTAACCGATATTAAGAACCGATATGCATCTTTAGTAAATAAATAAATAAAAAATCTCCAATTTGAAATAGAGGTTAAAGTGGTTAATTAATTTATATATTTTTCCCATCCTAAATGTTCTAGAGGCTCACATCTAGTCGCTGCATCACCCTAGAATATAGCCTATATCAGGGTTCCCCAATTAGTTTTCTCCGAGGGCCAAATTATGTCTAGGGTACCAAGCCGAGGGCCACAAAATCAGTCGATCCCTAAACCATGGAAATTAAACACTTTGTACGCAAAATAGACGCTTCGTGACATTTGGTGGTGCTGGTGCTGGTGGTGGTGCTGGTAGTAGTAGTATTGTATAGTAGTAGTAGTAGTATTGTATAGTAGTAGTAGTAGTAGTAGTAGTAGTAGTATTGTATTATAGTAGTAGTAGTAGTAGTAGTAGTAGTAGTAGTAGTATTGTATTATAGTAGTAGTAGTAGTAGTAGTAGTATTGTATTATAGTAGTAGTAGTAGTAGTAGTATTATAAGACTTACATAAGAGACGATGCTGCAGAGAATCTTCAGGTCAGCGTCTCTGGAACCTGAGCTTCTCTCTAGTTGAAGGTGAAGAGCTGGAGCGAACGGAACGCCTACCACCGTCAGGCCTGGAATACTGGAACATAGCCATAAACAACCTTTATAACCATAAACAACCTTTATAACCATATACAACCTTTATAACCATAAACAACCTTTATAACCATATACCACCATTACACCTGTATGCTGGAACATAGCCATAAACAACCTTTATAACCATATACCACCTTTATAACCATAAACAACCTTTATAACCATATACCACCTTTATAACCATAAACAACCTTTATAACCATATACCACCTTTATAACCATAAACAACCTTTATAACCATATACCACCTTTATAACCATAAACAACCTTTATAACCATATACCACCTTTATAACCATAAACAACCTTTATAACCATATACCACCTTTATAACCATAAACAACCTTTATAACCATATACAACCTTTATAACCATATACCACCGTTAGGCCTGTATGCTGGAACATAGCCATAAACAACCTTTATAACCATATACCACCATTACACCTGTATGCTGGAACATAGCCATAAACAACCTTTATAACCATATACCACCATTACACCTGTATGCTGGAACATAGCCATATACAACCTTTATAACCATATACCACCATTACACCTGTATGCTGGAACATAGCCATAAACAACCTTTATAACCATATACCACCATTACACCTGTATGCTGGAACATAGCCATAAACAACCTTTATAACCATATACAACCTTTATAACCATATACCACCATTACACCTGTATGCTAGAACATAGCCATAAACAACCTTTATAACCATATACAACCTTTATAACCATATACAACCTTTATAACAATATACAACCTTTATAACCATATACAACCTTTATAACCATATACCACCATTACACCTGTATGCTGGAACATAGCCATATACAACCTTTATAACCATATACAACCTTTATAACCATATACCACCATTACACCTGTATGCTGGAACATAGCCATAAACAACCTTTATAACCATATACCACCATTACACCTTATGTTGGAACATAGGCATAAACAACCTTTATAACCATATACCACCATTACACCTGTATGCTGGAACATAGCCATAAACAACCTTTATAACCATATACAACCTTTATAACCATATACAACCTGTATAACCATATACAACCTTTATAACCATATACAACCTTTATAACCATATACCACCGTTAGGCCTGTATACTGTAACATAGCCATAAACAACCTTTATAACCATATACAACCTTTATAACCATATACAACCTTTATAACCATATACAACCTTTATAACCATATACCACCATTACACATGTATGCTGGAACATAGCCATATACAACCTTTATAACCATATACAACCTTTATAACCATATACAACCTTTATAACCATATACAACCTTTATAACCATATACCACCATTACACCTGTATGCTGGAACATAGCCATATACAACCTTTATAACCATATACAACCTTTATAACCATATACAACCTTTATAACCATATACCACCATTACACCTGTATGCTGGAACATAACCATATACAACCTTTATAGACATAAACAACCTTTATAACCATATACCACCATTAGGCCTGTATGCTGGAACATAGCCATAAACAACCTTTATAACCATATACCACCGTTAGGCCTGTATGCTGGAACATAGCCATATACAACCTTTATAACCATATACCACCATTACACCTGTATGCTGGAACATAGCCATAAACAACCTTTATAACCATATACCACCGTTAGGCCTGTATACTGGAACATAGCCATAAACAACCTTTATAACCATATACAACCTTTATAACCATATACAACCTTTATAACCCTATACCACCATTACACCTGTATGCTGGAACATAGCCATATACAAGCTGTATAACCATATACAACCTTTATAACCATATACTACCATTACACCTGTATGCTGGAACATAGCCATATACAACCTTTATAAACATATACAACCTT
Source organism: Nannobrachium achirus (assembly GCF_963921795.1). Lineage (NCBI taxonomy): Eukaryota > Metazoa > Chordata > Actinopteri > Myctophiformes > Myctophidae > Nannobrachium > Nannobrachium achirus. The sequence continues at coordinate 50,970,750 of NC_137822.1, read as the reverse complement.
TATAACCATATACAACCTTTATAACCATATACCACCATTACACCTGTATGCTGGAACATAGCCATATACAACCTTTATAACCATATACAACCTTTATAACCATATAAAACCTTTATAACCATATACAACCCTTATAACCATATACAACCTTTATAACCATATACCACCATTACACCTGTATGCTGGAACATAGCCATATACAACCTTTATAACCATATACCACCGTTAGGCCTGTATGCTGGAACATAGCCATAAACAACCTTTATAACCATATACCACCGTTAGGCCTGTATGCTGGAACATAGCCATAAACAACCTTTATAACCATAAACAACCTTTATAACCATATACCACCATTACACCTGTATGCTGGAACATAGCCATAAACAACCTTTATAACCATAAACAACCTTTATAGCCATATACCACCATTACACATGTATGCTGGAACATAGCCATAAACAACCTTTATAACCATATACCACCATTACACCTGTATGCTGGAACATAGCCATAAACAACCTTTATAACCATATACCACCATTACACCTGTATGCTGGAACATAACCATATACAACCTTTATAGCCATAAACAACCTTTATAACCATATACCACCATTAGGCCTGTATGCTGGAACATAGCCATAAACAACCTTTATAACCATATACCACCGTTAGGCCTGTATGCTGGAACATAGCCATAAACAACCTTTATAACCATATACAACCTTTATAACCATATACCACCATTACACCTGTATGCTGGAACATAGCCATATACAACCTTTATAACCATAAACAACCTTTATAACCATATACCACCATTAGGCCTGTATGCTGGAACATAGCCATAAACAACCTTTATAACCATATACCACCGTTAGGCCTGTATGCTGGAACATAGCCATAAACAACCTTTATAACCATATACAACCTTTATAACCATATACCACCATTACACCTGTATGCTGGAACATAGCCATATACAACCTTTATAACCATAAACAACCTTTATAACCATATACCACCATTAGGCCTGTATGCTGGAACATAGCCATAAACAACCTTTATAACCATATACAACCTTTATAACCATATACCACCATTACACCTGTATGCTGGAACATAGCCATATACAACCTTTATAACCATAAACAACCTTTATAACCATATACCACCGTTAGGCCTGTATGCTGGAACATAGCCATAAACAACCTTTATAACCATATACCACCATTACACCTGTATGCTGGAACATAGCCATATACAACCTTTATAACCATATACAACCGTTATAACCATATACCACCATTACACCTGTATGCTGGAACATAGCCATAAACAACCTTTATAACCATATACCACCATTACACCTGTATGTTGGAACATAGGCATAAACAACCTTTATAACCATATACCACCATTACACCTGTATGCTGGAACATAGCCATAAACAACCTTTATAACCATATACAACCTTTATAACCATATACAACCTTTATAACCATATACAACCTTTATAACCATATACAACCTTTATAACCATATACCACCATTACACCTGTATGCTGGAACATAGCCATATACAACCTGTATAACCATATACAACCTTTATAACCATATACAACCTTTATAACCATATACAACCTTTATAACCATATACCACCATTACACCTGTATGCTGGAACATAGCCATATACAACCTTTATAAACATATACAACCTTTATAACCATATACAACCTTTATAACCATATACAACCTTTATAACCATATACCACCGTTAAGCCTGTATGCTGTAACATAGCCATAAACAACCTTTATAACCATAAACAACCTTTATAACCATATACAACCTTTATAACCATATACCACCGTTAGGCCTGTATGCTGGAACATAGCCATGAACAACCTTTATAACCATATACCACCATTACACCTGTATGCTGGAACATAGCCATAAACAACCTTTATAACCATATACCACCATTACACCTGTATGCTGGAACATAGCCATATACAACCTTTATAACCATATACCACCATTACACCTGTATGCTGGAACATAGCCATAAACAACCTTTATAACCATATACCACCATTACACCTGTATGCTGGAACATAGCCATAAACAACCTTTATAACCATATACAACCTTTATAACCATATAAAACCTTTATAACCATATACCACCATTACACCTGTATGATGGAACATAGCCATAAACAACCTTTATAACCATATACAACCTTTATAACCATATACAACCTTTATAACCATATACAACCTTTATAACCATATACCACCATTACACCTGTATGCTGGAACATAGCCATATGCAACCTTTATAACCATATACAACCTTTATAACCATATACCACCATTACACCTGTATGTTGGAACATAGGCATAAACAACCTTTATAACCATATACCACCATTACACCTATATGCTGGAACATAGCCATAAACAACCTTTATAACCATATACAACCTTTATAACCATATACAACCTTTATAACCATATACAACCTTTATAACCATATACCACCGTTAAGCCTGTATACTGTAACATAGCCATAAACAACCTTTATAACCATATACAACCTTTATAACCATATACAACCTTTATAACCATATACCACCATTACACCTGTATGCTGGAACATAGCCATATACAACCTTTATAACCATATACAACCTTTATAACCATATACAACCTTTATAACCATATACCACCATTACACCTGTATGCTGGAACATAGCCATATACAACCTTTATAACCATATACAACCTGTATAACCATATACAACCTTTATAACCATATACCACCATTACACCTGTATGCTGGAACATAACCATATACAACCTTTATAGACATAAACAACCTTTATAACCATATACCACCATTAGGCCTGTATGCTGGAACATAGCCATAAACAACCTTTATAACCATATACCACCGTTAGGCCTGTATGCTGGAACATAGCCATATACAACCTTTATAACCATATACCACCATTACACCTGTATGCTGGAACATAGCCATAAACAACCTTTATAACCATATACCACCGTTAGGCCTGTATACTGGAACATAGCCATAAACAACCTTTATAACCATATACAACCTTTATAACCATATACAACCTTTATAACCATATACCACCATTACACCTGTATGCTGGAACATAGCCATATACAAGCTGTATAACCATATACAACCTTTATAACCATATACAACCTTTATAACCATATAAAACCTTTATAACCATATACTACCATTACACCTGTATGCTGGAACATAGCCATATACAACCTTTATAAACATATACAACCTTTATAACCATATACAACCTTTATAACCATATACCAGCATTACACCTGTATGCTGGAACATAGCCATATACAACCTTTATAACCATATACAACCTTTATAACCATATAAAACCTTTATAACCATATACAACCCTTATAACCATATACAACCTTTATAACCATATACCACCATTACACCTGTATGCTGGAACATAGCCATATACAACCTTTATAACCATATACCACCATTAGGCCTGTATGCTGGAACATAGCCATAAACAACCTTTATAACCATATACCACCGTCAGGCCTGTATACTGGAACATAGCCATAAACAACCTTTATAACCATATACCACCGTTAGGCCTGTATACTGGAACATAGCCATATACAACCTTTATAACCATAAACAACCTTTATAACCATATACCACCGTTAGGCCTGTATGCTGGAACATAGCCATAAACAACCTTTATAACCATATACCACCGTTAGGCCTGTATGCTGGAACATAGCCATAAACAACCTTTATAACCATAAACAACCTTTATAACCATATACCACCATTACACCTGTATGCTGGAACATAGCCATAAACAACCTTTATAACCATAAACAACCTTTATAGCCATATACCACCATTACACCTGTATGCTGGAACATAGCCATATACAACCTTTATAACCATATACCACCGTTAGGCCTGTATGCTGGAACATAGCCATAAACAACCTTTATAACCATATACCACCATTACACCTGTATGCTGGAACATAGCCATAAACAACCTTTATAACCATATACCACCATTACACCTGTATGCTGGAACATAACCATATACAACCTTTATAGCCATAAACAACCTTTATAACCATATACAACCTTTATAACCATATACCACCATTAGGCCTGTATGCTGGAACATAGCCATAAACAACCTTTATAACCATATACCACCGTTAGGCCTGTATGCTGGAACATAGCCATAAACAACCTTTATAACCATGAACAACCTTTATAACCATAAACAACCTTTATAACCATAAACAACCTTTATAACCATATACCACCATTACACCTGTATGCTGGAACATAGCCATAAACAACCTTTATAACCATATACCACCGTTAGGCCTGTATACTGGAACATAGCCATAAACAACCTTTATAACCATATACAACCTTTATAACCATATACAACCTTTATAACCATATACCACCATTACACCTGTATGCTGGAACATAGCCATATACAACCTGTATAACCATATACAACCTTTATAACCATATACAACCTTTATAACCATATACAACCTTTATAACCATATACAACCTTTATAACCATATACCACCATTACACCTGTATGCTGGAACATAGCCATATACAACCTTTATAAACATATACAACCTTTATAACCATATACAACCTTTATAACCATATACCACCATTACACCTGTATGCTGGAACATAGCCATATACAACCTTTATAACCATATACAACCTTTATAACCATATAAAACCTTTATAACCATATACAACCCTTATAACCATATACAACCTTTATAACCATATACCACCATTACACCTGTATGCTGGAACATAGCCATATACAACCTTTATAACCATATACCACCATTAGGCCTGTATGCTGGAACATAGCCATAAACAACCTTTATAACCATATACCACCGTTAGGCCTGTATGCTGGAACATAGCCATAAACAACCTTTATAACCATAAACAACCTTTATAACAATATACCACCATTACACCTGTATGCTGGAACATAGCCATAAACAACCTTTATAACCATAAACAACCTTTATAACCATATACCACCATTACACCTGTATGCTGGAACATAGCCATATACAACCTTTATAACCATATACCACCGTTAGGCCTGTATGCTGGAACATAGCCATAAACAACCTTTATAACCATATACCACCATTACACCTGTATGCTGGAACATAGCCATAAACAACCTTTAAAACCATATACCACCATTACACCTGTATGCTGGAACATAGCCATACACCCTTTATAACCATATACCACCATTACACCTGTATGCTGGAACATAGCCATAAACAACCTTTATAACCATATACAACCTTTATAACCATATACCACCATTACACCTGTATGCTGGAACATAGCCATATACAACCTTTATAACCATATACCACCGTTAGGCCTGTATGCTGGAACATAGCCATAAACAACCTTTATAACCATATACCACCATTACACCTGTATGCTGGAACATAGCCATAAACAACCTTTATAACCATATACCACCATTACACCTGTATGCTGGAACATAGCCATACACCCTTTATAACCATATACCACCATTACACCTGTATGCTGGAACATAGCCATAAACAACCTTTATAACCATATACAACCTTTATAACCATATACCACCATTACACCTGTATGCTGGAACATAGCCATAAACAACCTTTATAACCATATACCACCGTTAGGCCTGGTATGCTGGAACATAGCCATAAACAACCTTTATAACCATATACAACCTTTATAACCATATACAACCTTTATAACCATATACCACCATTACACCTGTATGCTGGAACATAGCCATAAACAACCTTTATAACCATATACAACCTTTATAGCCATAAACAACCTTTATAACCATATACCACCGTTAGGCCTGGTATGCTGGAACATAGCCATAAACAACCTTTATAACCATATACCACCGTTAGGCCTGTTATGCTGGAACATAGCCATAAACAACCTTTATAACCATATACCACCGTTAGGCCTGTATGCTGGAACATAGCCATATACCACTACTATAACTATATACTATAACTATTATAACCATATACAACTATTAACCCCGGTATGATGGAATAGAATACAACTATGCATGTGTAATATCACTGCTAGTGATGGGAGAAACCAGCTATTTCCAAAATATACACTTTTCAGGGGAATAAAAAGCTAATAACCGTTAATAACAGTCTGAATATAGGGCATATCTAACAGCATATAGTTGATTACTGTTTATTACTGTTAAATAACTGTTAATTAACTGTTAATCACAGTCAACTCACCCTTGTAATGCCTGGTGGACATGTTGACACTTTCTCCTCAAGACAGAAAAGATTTCTGAAAAACAAGACAGGTTGCATTATGGGTACTGTAGTCTGTATAGTTACATACATTATGGACACCTTGGTGTCCAGAAGGCTGAATGTTTTTGACAGCTCTTTTCTAAGCAAGGTGTGAACTCAAAGCTCTTTACAACGGTCCATTCATTCACACATTGGGGGGAGAAGAGGCAAACAGTCAACGTCAGCGTTGATTGATTAATGCAAACTGATTGATTGATTGATCTGGGAGGACCTCTGAATGATGTCATAATGCAGGCTTAAAGATCAAAGGTTACCTGGGTCCTCCTCCATGATGTTCAGAGCTTCGATGGCAGCAGCAGCCAGCATGGGAGGAAGAGAAGCTGAGAAACAATATCCCTGTCCTGATAGTCTCTGGAAAACATAGTACAGTATGATAGAAACATTATCCCTATCCTGATAGTCTCTGGAAAACATAGTACAGCATGGGAGGAAGAGAAGCTGAGAAACAATATCCTTGTCCTGATAGTCTCTGGAAAACATAGTACAGCATGGTAGAAACATTATCCCTGTCCTGATAGTCTCTGGAAAACATAGTACAGCATGATAGAAACATTATCCCTGTCCTGATAGTCTCTGGAAAACATAGTACAGCATGATAGAAACATTATCCTTGTCCTGATAGTCTCTGGAAAACATAGTACAGCATGATAGAAACAATATCCTTGTCCTGATAGTCTCTGGAAAACATAGTACAGCATGGTAGAAACATTATCCCTGTCCTGATAGTCTCTGGAAAACATAGTACAGCATGATAGAAACAATATCCCTGTCCTGATAGTCTCTGGAAAACATAGTACAGCATGATAGAAACAATATCCTTGTCCTGGTAGTCTCTGGAAAACATAGTACAGCATGATAGAAACATTATCCTTGTCCTGATAGTCTCTGGAAAACATAGTACAGCATGGGAGGAAGAGAAGCTGAGAAACAATATCCTTGTCCTGATAGTCTCTGGAAAACATAGTACAGCATGATAGAAACATTATCCCTGTCCTGATAGTCTCTGGAAAACATAGTACAGCATGATAGAAACAATATCCCTGTCCTGATAGTCTCTGGAAAACATAGTACAGCATGATAGAAACAATATCCTTGTCCTGATAGTCTCTGGAAAACATAGTACAGCATGACAGAAACAATATCCTTGTCCTGATAGTCTCTGGAAAACATAGTACAGCATGATAGAAACATTATCCCTGTCCTGATAGTCTCTGGAAAACATAGTACAGCATGATAGAATCAATATCCCTGTCCTGATAGTCTCTGGAAAACATAGTACAGCATGGGAGGAAGAGAAGCTGAGAAACAATATCCCTGTCCTGATAACCTCTGGAACATCAACAAACATATAGAGTACATAATGAGAAACACCTGATAACCTCTAGAACATATATAATGTAGGGGTGCCTCGGATTAAAACAATATTTATGGGGTGTCCTGAGACAAAGAACGTTTGAAAACCCCTGTGATTGACCAATCCTCAAGCTAGCACCACAATAGAGCAGTGAAGTCATGATGTCACTCGCTCATCCCTTGGTTCATGGAAGTAATTTCTCTATGGAGAATAACATTGAGTAATCTTAAAATTGTCTCATATAAGCATTATGGTCCAAATATAAACAAACAATGTCCTTGATATTGTCGGGGAGGAGGCTCTGTATGGTTTATGACAGTCAGTCACTCATATTTGATACAGTCTGTTTCTAGCGAAAAAGTAACTAATTCAGCGACAGTAAAATTAGCGTTTTCTCACCATCAGTTGATTCTTCATATCCATATGAGTCAAACCACTGAGATCATTTGTTTATGTTTGGAACACAGTTCTTATATGACGCAATATGAAAAAAAGTCTATGGGAATTCAGAATGGGGGGAAACAAACGTGAACCAGGTAGGATGGGTAAATGACATCAGACTTCACTGCTCTATGGACTTACTCTATAATAGTGATGTCAGCGAGAATGCTGCTTAGTGCTTACTGATTGGCTAAAATTTGGTCCTACTGGCAGAGATACTGTTCCTACGAAACAGTGTGGGCTCGCTCGTGACTATATTCTACAGTGTGCTAACTGTCATGTGAAGCTCAACCAATACCCCAGCTAACACCACTCCCAGATTTTCCACACCTCAATTGCACCTCATTGGCTAAGGGCCCTGCCTTTGTACTGTCTGCGGCGGAACTCACTCTATAAATAATGAAGTAGCGAGCCCACAATAATAACGAATAATAGTAATAACAGTAAGAATACCTGGTGGTCGATAACATCAATAATAATAATATATTAACAGTAAGAAATACCTGGTGGTCGATGATAACATCAGTAATAATAATATTAATATTAATAATAATAATAATAATACCTGGTGGTTGATGATAACATCAGTAATAATAATATTAATTATAATAATAATAATACCTGGTGGTCGATGACGAAGGATCGTCCACAACAGAATCCACCGATGGAAGCCACAGCGTTCTCCATGTTGGCACTGATGAGGTCAATGTCATCAATCTGTGATTACATATGATTATTAAATATGACAGTAAGACATCAATCTGTGATCAAATATGAACCATTAAATATTACAGTAAGACATCAATCTGTCATTCAATATGATTATTAAATATGACAGTAAGACATCAATCTGTGATCAAATATGAACCATTAAATATTACAGTAAGACATCAATCTGTCATTCAATATGAATTATTAAATATTACAGTAAGACATCAATCTGTCATTCAATATGATTATTAAATATTACAGTAAGACATCAATCTGTCATTCAATTGAATTATTAAATATTACAGTAAGACATCAATCTGTGATTAAATATGAATTATTAAATATTACAGTAAGACATCAATCTGTGATTAAATATGAATTATTAAATATTACAGTAAGACATCAATCTGTCATTCAATATGATTATTAAATATTACAGAAGACATCAATCTGTGATCAAATATGAACCATTAAATATTACAGTAAGACATCAATCTGTCATTCAATATGAATTATTAAATATTACAGTAAGACATCAATCTGTCATTCAATATGATTATTAAATATTACAGTAAGACATCAATCTGTCATTCAATATGATTATTAAATATTACAGTAAGACATCAATCTGTGATTAAATATGAATTATTAAATATTACAGTAAGACATCAATCTGTGATCAAATATGAACCATTAAATATTACAGTAAGACATCAATCTGTCATTCAATATGAATTATTAAATATTACAGTAAGACATCAATCTGTCATTCAATATGATTATTAAATATTACAGTAAGACATCAATCTGTCATTCAATATGATTATTAAATATTACAGTAAGACATCAATCTGTGATTAAATATGAATTATTAAATATTACAGTAAGACATCAATCTGTGATTAAATATGAATTATTAAATATTACAGTAAGACATCAATCTGTCATTCAATATGATTATTAAATATTACAGAAGACATCAATCTGTGATCAAATATGAACCATTAAATATTACAGTAAGACATCAATCTGTCATTCAATATGAATTATTAAATATTACAGTAAGACATCAATCTGTCATTCAATATGATTATTAAATATTACAGTAAGACATCAATCTGTCATTCAATTTGATTATTAAATATTACAGTAAGACATCAATCTGTGATTAAATATGAATTATTAAATATTACAGTAAGACATCAATCTGTGATTAAATATGAATTATTAAATATTACAGTAAGACATCAATCTGTGATTAAATATGAAATATGAAATATTACAGTAACACATCAATCTGTGATTAAATATGAATTATTAAATATTACAGTAAGACAACAATCTGTGATTAAATATGAAGTATTAAATATTACAGTAAGACATCAATCTGTGATTAAATATGAAGTATATTATAATATATTATAACATATAGTACTCACATCCACTCCAAAGTGCTCAGTCACTCCTCTCCCGTTTTCTCCCAGGACTCCAAAGGACATGCTTTCCTCCAGGAAGATACGCACTTTATACTGATACTTCAGCTTCACCTGTAAATATATAGGATGGATATATATATATATATATATATATATATATATATATATATATATATATATATATATATATATTAAATCTTTCTAGTTGAATGTTCTTATAATATTCTTTAATGTTGTTTCTAGTGTATTATTATAATAATGTTTCTAGTTCAGGGGTTCCCAAACCTTTTTGTCTCACCCCATAAATATTGTTTTAATCCGAGGCACCCCTACATTATAATGTTCTCTCCCAGCACCTTATATTTATAGCATATCGTCGTTGTCGGGTGGAAACCTTGTATGTCCAAAACCGTTTGTTTTGTATTTATCATCTATAAAATGTACTAAACTAGTGAAAACAGCAGATCTACAAGCACACAACGCCTCGCATCGCGAGGCGTTGCGATGCCCCGTCACCCACTTTGAAAACCCCAGTTCTAGTGTAATACCAGTTCTTACCAGCTGGGGCAGAGGACAAACATCTGCGGTGTTGACGTACAATCCTTCCACCACAATGAACCTCCTGGTGACTCTGGCCTTGCGAGGATTCTAAACCAGAGACAAATATACATGTAAATACACACTGTATAAATACACAAATACATATTTAACCCACTCTGTGAGAGTAGACACACACACACACACACACACACACACACACACACACGCTATTATGCTCTGTCAGAGATGAAGGGATGCTCTGCTGTCCGATAAATGTATTCAGGGGTTAAAGCAAAAAAAAATATCCCAAGACGGAAATTTATTTTGCACACCCCCCTTATTTTAATGCAAGAGAACGTAAGCAACCGTTTATTGTCAATTACTGCTGCCTTCACTGTAAACACATATTTCGATAGCGTGCCTGCTGTATGGTGTAAAACTCCAGTGACTTCCATTATTCATACAGAGCGAATTCCATAACTTCACCGTTAAAATCCGTAGTACTTCGAGTCACGAAGTGACACATTATGAGCTTGCACATCTGCATGTCATGCACAGTCACACACCAGGGCTAAAAGCTAAGCTAGCTGAGGCTATGGCTAACGCTTGGACCTTGACTTGGTGTGAATAGTGTCAAGTTACAGCGGCCAGTTTGTTGCACATCTGAGCAGCGCATCTTCACACATAGTCACATAGATGTTTTAAAATAATTCACTGGGGAGGGATGCATTGTAATTTGGAGATCACTTGACTTGACTAGCAAGTATTATGCTGCATTTTGACGATTTCGGTCATGTTATTAACATCGCGGCCATGGCTACACCCCACCACTCCCTTTATTATTATTTTTTAGTAAATCTCCATTGATCTCATAAATAGTCCCTAGGGACTCCTCAGGACGGAAATCCGTCCGCAGGACGGAGAACTTTAACCCCTGTGTATTTATTCAGTACATTTTACAACTCCTGGTTACAAAGAGCTTCACACAGAGCTAAAACACAGAAATACTTTCTATAATGATGAGTAACTAGGAGTCTAGGACGAGTTCTTCAATGGGAAAATCCTTGTTAGAGAAAAAGGTTACATCAGATGATGACAAAGCTAGACTAGAACAATAGTCTGGTTCCCACTAATAATAAGAACAATAGTCTGGTCCCACTAATAATAAGAACAATAGTCTGGTCCCACTAATAATAAGAACAATAGTCTGGTCCCACTAATAAAAACCCCAGTTGCTTTTTACTTAACCTTTAAAGCCTTTAACATGTTTGGTAAGACTGTTAAATGTTTTCATTATGATTGGAGATTAAGATGTAAAGATTAGAGTTGCTTATGTTTTGTTAGGTGTGATAAGCTTCTCTTCCAAGACCCCAGGAGGAGGAACAGTTATTAATAAATAAAATCAAAGCTCACTTTGTGATCCTCTACTTCCTGTTCTTTCAGCAGTCTCTCCAGGTCTTCCATGTCGTTGTGTTTGAAGTACTTTATGAAGCTGCGAGAGGCCTGGAGGCCCTTCTGGATGGAGAAACATGCTGCTTCATCCCTATGATAGATATACATATATATATATACTGTAATAGATACACTGTATGATACACAGAGACACTTTATGAAGCTGTGAGAGGCCTGGAGTCCCTTCTGGATGGAGAAACACGCTGCTTCATCCCTATGATAGATATATATGTATCATATGAATATATATATATATAGAAACAGGCTGCTTCATCCCTATGATAGATATATATGTATCATATATATATATATATATATATATATATATATATATATATATATATATATATATATATATCCTATATTACATTCTAGAACTGACAGAGCGGTGCATTCTACAGAGCGCCTATATTACATTCTAGAACTGACAGAGCGGTGCATTCTACAGAGCGGTGCATTCTACCGATCGACGACCCAAAGCAGTCCAATTGGCTAGGACTGATCACGTGGCACACGTGCCGACGTCCTCACGTCACACCAGCGCCATACGTGCTGACGTAGAGTCAACACCAGGCTAACAGTTAGCTAAACAAATGATGTACTCACGTTTGCATAGTCAATAGCACTACTGTCCACATTCCAGTACATTCCATCACTTAGGCACGAGTCCCGATCACATTAACATAATCTTCATGTATGTACATCCCATTACAGCAACGTAACGTTACTCTTTTTAATTCGCGGAGTTCTTCACCGGAAGTGCGTCCGGCCGTCAAATATGTCCGACCGGAAACGTGCTGCGGCACAATAGTTCCACCACAATAGTTCCCCCCCCCTCCCAATTTTTTTTTTTTCATTTTTTTTTTAACTTTTTCAAAAAAAAAATTTTTTTTTCAAAAAACTTTTTTTTTAGCCAGATGAGCTTTTCACGTTAACAACGAGGCGAGGGGGCGTAGATGTGAGCGGCGCGTAGCGCCGCGAACCTCTAGTATATATACATATAGAAACAGGCTGCTTCATCCCTATGATAGATACAGTACATAATGAATATCTAGCTATAGCGTTGCGTCCACGGTGAGTTGTGAGCTTGTAGATCTGTGCAGTGTCAGGTTACTATAGTAGCGTGACAACAGGGCTTCTGTGCAGTGTCAGGTTACTATAGTAGCGTGACAACAGGGCTTCTGTGCAGTGTCAGGTTACTATAGTAGCGTGACAACAGGGCTTCTGTGCAGTGTCAGGTTACTATAGTAGCGTGACAACAGGGCTTCTGTGCAGTGTCAGGTTACCATAGTAGCGTGACAACAGGGCTTCTGTACAGTGTCAGGTTACTATAGTAGTGTCAGGTTACCATAGTAGCGTGACAACAGGGCTTCTGTGCAGTGTCAGGTTACCATAGTAGCGTGACAACAGGGCTTCTGTGCAGTGTCAGGTTACCATAGTAGCGTGACAATAGGGCTTCTGTACAGTGTCAGGTTACCATAGTAGCGTGACAACAGGGCTTCTGTGCAGTGTCAGGTTACCATAGTAGCGTGACAATAGGGCTTCTGTACAGTGTCAGGTTACCATAGTAGCGTGACAACAGGGCTTCTGTGCAGTGTCAGGTTACCATAGTAGCGTGACAACAGGGCTTCTGTGCAGTGTCAGGTTACCATAGTAGCGTGACAACAGGGCTTCTGTACAGTGTCAGGTTACTATAGTAGCGTGACAACAGGGCTTCTGTACAGTGTCAGGTTACTATAGTAGTGTGACAACAGGGCTTCTGTACAGTGTCAGGTTACCATAGTAGCGTGACAACAGGGCTTCTGTGCAGTGTCAGGTTACCATAGTAGCGTGACAACAGGGCTTCTGTGCAGTGTCAGGTTACCATAGTAGCGTGACAACAGGGCTTCTGTAGAGTGTCAGGTTACCATAGTAGCGTGACAACAGGGCTTCTGTGCAGTGTCAGGTTACCATAGTAGCGTGACAACAGGGCTTCTGTGCAGTGTCAGGTTACCATAGTAGCGTGACAACAGGGCTTCTGTACAGTGTCAGGTTACTATAGTAGCGTGACAACAGGGCTTCTGTACAGTGTCAGGTTACTATAGTAGTGTGACAACAGGGCTTCTGTACAGTGTCAGGTTACCATAGTAGCGTGACAACAGGGCTTCTCAGAGGCTGTGAACAAACCCAGAGGAGACGTCTGTGTTGCATGGATGTACCTTTACAATAGCCTGATAAATCAGTCCGCACATTACCACCCCCTGTTGGTGGGTGGTGTGTAGTGTGACTGGGGGCGACTTGAATGGGCCAATCAGGGTTGTAAGCTTGGGGCACGTGGTTTGGCGTCTGGTGGATTCCCCCCCCCCCCCCCCCCCAGCCCCCTCCCTACAGAGCTCTTCTGCCCACGTCAGATTCGCTAGTGGACTCTGATTGGTCCGCTCTGCCCACGTGATAGACATTAGTGGACTCTGATTGGTCTGTGAAAACTGTCATGGCGGAGTCAAGGAGACCGAGGCAGACACGAATTATTTTAATAAACTATACAATAGTGCACAAACGTAAACATGCAATCATATATTATGTTAGAAGAAATAACGTATTTTTGCAATGTCACGCCACGTCGCCGTCTCGAAGCGCGCGTGTGTGTGTGTGTGTGTGTGTGTGACGTCAATAGGCTTTAGCCCGCCCACCCAGAAGTAGAATCTCCGTCCGAAGGGTCAGACTCTTCTCCCTAAACGTAGTGAAACGTAGTGTGTGTGAAGAGTCTGACGCTTGCAGTCAGGCTATCTTTACAAGTCTCACTCTCTGAGCAAAACTAGATGTATTTCTGCTGTTTCACCAACCTTTACAAGTCTCACTCTCTGAGCAAAACTAGATGTATTTCTGCTGTCTCTCTGACCGAAACAAGGAAGAACTGTAAAACATCACTTCCATTCCATAGGATATTATTTTAGGTCTATTAAAGCTAAGATCACAAGTTGAAGCAGACAGTTTAGTCTACCTCGGTTTGAAGCAACAATGTGGCAAACATTATCCTGGTAGCCAAACACACCCATCCAAGTTTTATTTGTTTATATTCTGACAATTAGATATCCTCACTGTCTGGCCAAAACCTCTTAACTTTTTTATTTTGTTGTCATAAATCAGGGCTATTGAACACCCTTTACGTCTGTGTGTTGGTTAAAATAATATTGAACCAAAGGAAAGTAGTAAAAAGTGCTTGGGACAAAACCTCCTAACTCCACACTTTCTGCCAAACCAGCTAACTCCACCCGATTGGCCCTCTCTTTTTTTTCATAAATATGTGCTATTGAACACCCTTTACATATGTGTGTTGGTTATGAAAAGTAGTAAAAAGCCCTTCTGTCAAAACCTCCTAACTCTACTTGAGCTCATTTTCCCCAAAATGAACGTTTTGGAGTTTGGAGTTTTGGGCCCGACAGCAAAGATATGGTAAATTGTGTCGCAGATGTGGGATAAATCACAAAGGGGACTCTATTGAACCAATTGAAAGGTATTGATACGAGTTTATGAAATAATAACTGCATCCAATCCATTGGTTATTAGTAATAAATAATTAATTTACAGTCAGGGGTTGACACTAAGGTCTCAGAGGCACTTGCCCATCGGGCAAGTACAGGTCATGTTCTACTTGCCCGAAGGTAATGCCCACTTGCCCGAAAAGTAAATGATAGGTACGATTTTAATTACCGCTCAATTTAACACTTATTTCTTTACTTTCTGGACCTGTGCGATAAAATGTCATACCTCAATACCTCCAAATCCAAATACCAAATACTTTAGCTATGATTGAATATGTCTATGGGTTCACACTTGTTATCTTTTATTTTTAAATGTAGCAACAGTAAAAACAGCACATTATAGGTAAATAGTGCTCTTATTTTACATTCCACAGACCAGAAGACACAGCGCACTGGCCACGTTCAGGTGTTTAGACAGATATCTCATGTTTATAGACATTTGTGTCCCCTCTCAAATGAGCACTTGCCCTGTCGGGCAACCTGAAAGCCAACTTCACCTGCCCTGACGTTTTATTTACCTGCCGGGGGCAGGTGGGCAAGCCTTAGTGTCAATGCCTGTACAGTATGTACACAAAGATTATTATCACCCTTCTTGGACTTAAGCATGTATTGAACAATAATAATACTAATAATAAGAGTACGTACACAAAGATGATGTCGCCCCTCTTGGAGTAAGCTGGTATTGCGCTGGCGATGGTTGCAAAGCCATAGGAATAAATGATGGCCTCCTCGGACCTCATGAACCTGGCCAAACGACTCTCCAACTCCAGATGGACATCTGTCAACCAATAATAATATGTTAACAACTCCAGATGAACATCTGATGATAACAATAATAATCTCTTAACAATCATGCCATGTATGGCCTACTTGTGTGCCAGCAGAGCGCGCCATGAGGACTACAGTGTGTTGCAACCACACATAATAAACATTCCACTCACCAAAGGTTCCGTAGAATCCTCTGGGCCCACAGGTTCCCACTCCATACTTCTGGAGAGACGCCAGAGACTTTTGCTGGAAGAGAACATTTCATTCTTCATGTCAGTTAAAAGCAGCCACTGTTGCATAGCTCATGTTTTAACTAATTAGGGAAGCCTAACACGTTTGTGAACGTGTTAACGACCCCCCCCCCCCACGTGTTAACTGGTTACCATGGTAACCCATAGCCCCCGCGCAGCAAGGGCCGAGGGTGAGTGAAAAAAACTCAGTTTCCCATAAGGCCTTGTGGAATACTACATCCAGCGTCCATTCAATTGTATTCATTATATCTTCTGTTTGGTCAGAAGTGTTTAATAGCTTGTTTTAAACCTTTATCTTTACCCACGAGTCACGTAGAAAAAACAAAACCATTTTAACTCCAGCAGGGGCTGAGCGTATGAGAGTTAGTTTCACAGGACTGTGCAGGGGCAGGGACTGGCTGCACAAGACCAAGTGGATGTGAATAATGTAAAATATGAATTACATAAAACTAAACTAATATGGATGTGAATAATATTAGTAATGTATATAGTAATAATGTGAATAATATTAGTAATGTATATAGTAATAATGTGAATAATATTAGTAATGTATATAGTAATAATGTGAATAATATTAGTAATGTATATAGTAATAATGTGAATAATATTAGTAATGTATATAGTAATAATGTGAATAATATTAGTAAATGGTAAATGGTGCATTTATATAGCGCTTTTAATCCAAAGCGCTTTACATAGATTGTGCATTACATTCACCCATTCACACACACATTCATACACCGGTGGCGGAGGAAGCCATGCAAGGCACCAACCTACTCACCGGAGGCAATTAGGGGTTCAGAGTCTTGCCCAAGGACCCTTCGACATTAACTCAGGGGGAGCCCGGATTCGAACTGGGAACCCTTCGGAATTTATACCCTTCGTGCTCTAATACCAGTTTCTCTACCCCTTTTCTCTACCCCTGAGCTATGCCGCCATTAGTAATGTATATAGTAATAATGTGAATAATATTAGTAATGTATATAGTAATAATGTGAATAATATTAGTAATGTATATAGTAATAATGTGAATAATATTAGTAATGTATATAGTAATAATGTGAATAATATTAGTAATGTATATAGTAATAATGTGAATAATATTAGTAATGTATATAGTAATAATGTGAATAATATTAGTAATGTATATAGTAATAATGTGAATAATATTAGTAATGTATATAGTAATAATGTGAATAATATTAGTAATGTATATAGTAATAATGTGAATAATATTAGTAATGTATATAGTAATAATGTGAATAATATTAGCAATGTATATAGTAATAATGTGAATAATATTAGTAATGTATATAGTAATAATGTGAATAATATTAGTAATGTATATAGTAATAATGTGAATAATATTAGTAATGTATATAGTAATAATGTGAATAATATTAGTAATGCATATAGTAATAATGTGAATAATATTAGTAATGCATATAGTAATAATGTGAATAATATTAGTAATGTATATAGTAATAATGTGAATAATAATAGTAATGTATATAGTAATAATGTGAATAATATTAGTAATGTATATAGTAATAATGTGAATAATATTAGTAATGTATATAGTAATAATGTGAATAATATTAGTAATGTATATAGTAATAATGTGAATAATATTAGTAATGTATATAGTAATAATGTGAATAATATTAGTAATGTATATAGTAATAATGTGAATAATATTAGTATTGTATATAGTAATAATGTGAATAATATTAGTAATGTATATAGTAATAATGTGAATAATATTAGTAATGTATATAGTAATAATGTGAATAAAGTGAAATATGAATGAAACCAACCTTCACTCGCTCGTTGTCCAGGAGGCCCAAGAAGTTAAAGGATGCAAAGTTAACACATTCCTTCCCATTGATGACCATTCTGTGACTGGGAGGTCTGCAAGACACAAATAGCAATACCACCTTAAATCAATGACTGGACAGGAGAGCAATACCACCTTAAATCAATGACTGGACAGGAGAGCAAAACCACCTTAAATCAATGACTGGACAGGAGAGCAATACCACCTTAAATCAATGACTAGACGGGAGAGCAATACCACCTTAAATCAATGACTGGACAGGAGAGCAATACCACCTTAAATCAATGACAGACGGGTCTGCAAGACACAAAGAGCAATACCACCTTAAATCAATGACTGGGGGGTCTGGAAGACACAAAGAGCAATACCACCTTAATCAATCACTGGGTGGGATTGGGATTGGGTCATTGCAGATATATCCACGCTAGAAAATCAAAATATCAAATGAAGTAGAGAACAGCTGCAGTTATACATGCCGTTCAGCAGGTCAGAAATAGCAGATCTACAAGCTAACAGCGCGGCACGTCCACCAAGGAAGCTGATGAAAGGAAGACGTCATTTTCTCCACCCTGTGATTCCAGACGGCAGATTCATCGCCGTGGAAGAAAACTCACATCGGAAGTTGGGTGAAATAACATTGCTGTCTATGAGAGTCAACTGGATGCTATGAACACTATATTTATATATATAGAATACATTGCAGTCTATGAGAGTCAACTGGATGCTATGAACACTATATTTATATATATAGAATACAGTGCAGTCTATGAGAGTCAACTGGATGCTATGAACACTATATTTATATATATAGAATACATTGCAATCTATGAGAGTCAACTGGATGCTATGAACACTATATTTATATATAGAACACAGTGCAGTCTATGAGAGCCAACTGGATGCTATGAACACTATATTTATATATAGAATACATTGCAGTCTATGAGAGTCAACTGGATGCTATGAACACTATATTTATATATAGAATACATTGCAGTCTATGAGAGTCAACTGGATGCTATGAACACTATATTTATATATAGAACACAGTGCAGTCTATGAGCCAACTGGATGCTATGAACACTATATTTATATATATAGAATACATTGCAGTCTATGAGAGTCAACTGGATGCTATGAACACTATATTTATATATAGAATACATTGCAGTCTATGAGAGTCAACTGGATGCTATGAACACTATATTTATATATAGAATACATTGCAGTCTATGAGAGTCAACTGGATGCTATGAACACTATATTTATATATAGAATACATTGCAGTCTATGAGAGTCAACTGGATGCTATGAACACTATATTTATATATAGAATACACTGCAGTCTATGAGAGTCAATTGGATGCTATGAACACTATATTTATATATAGAATACATTGCAGTCTATGAGAGCCAACTGGATGCTATGAACAAACACTATATTTATATATAGAACACAGTGCATTCTATGAGAGTCAACTGGATGCTATGAACAAGCACTATATTTATATATAGAATACACTGCAGTCTATGAGAGTCAATTGGATGCTATGAACACTATGTTTATATATAGAATACATTGCAGTCTATGAGAGCCAACTGGATGCTATGAACAAACACTATATTTATATATAGAACACAGTGCAGTCTATGAGAGTCAACTGGATGCTATGAACAAACACTATATTTATATATAGTAGGGATGGGCCGAAAGCAAAATTCTTGGCCGAAACCGAATACCGAATACTGGAAACATTCCACCGAATATCGAATAGCCGAATAATACATGTATATAATTTATTTTGTATAATAAATGTTTGTACCATATGCTGTACCTTTGTTGTAAAGCTACCTGATTATGGCAAACCCTAACTTAAATAATAATCACCATATGGTTCCATAAAACATTTATTTCTCACTTTTGAATGCACACATAACAAAATAAAATATTTTCTCTTTGCAATGTTAGCATAAAACAAAGTCAAAATAGTGCAACTATTTCTGTAGTATCCTACAGAGATAAAAGTGCATCAGAACAAGGTGCTTAAAACTGCAGAATGATCTAGGCCTACAACAAAATACTATTGTAAACACAAGGGCTGTAACAGCCAGGCCTTCAACAACAAATGCACATACTGTATGTTGCAAAATGATCTAGGGCCCAGGGGTCCTCAAATACAAATCTTGAAGGTCCAGAAATATTTTTTGAAACAGGTCCAGGTCCGAAAAAAAGGCGAAGGCGAAATAAGGCGGATACATTTATACAGTATGTACTGTATGTATGTATGTTTATTATAATCATTAGAATTGTTTATTTTAATTATTATTATTATTATTTGGAACTTTGGAAATCTCAGTTGGAACTGTTACCCCTGCTACCTGATGCTGGATAAGCGGTTGAAGATGGATGGATGGATGAATGGATAATTATTTATGCATGCAAAACACTGGCTTATAGTTTAATTATTGGAAACTAAAGAGCATAAATGCAATATTAGGCTTGTCGTTCAGAATGGAAAATAAAGTGGAACTTAGCGTGAGGGGGAGAGGATTACTTGACATTCAGTTAGTTGACACACGTACTGCACAAGCCAGACTGACTGTGCTGATTGACTATGTCAAATGACCAGTCAAATCAGGGTCAACGAGTCATAGTTATTAACCTAACACAGCCTAGGATAGCTGGCAATAATATGCGACGACACATCACATTGTTAAAGACGCATGATCACGCATCGCGAGTTTCGCGACCATTTCTCGTCTAATGCAAGCAGTTGGAGCCTTACATCGTGGATATTAATGTGTTGCTGTTGTCCTCTCCAATTGAACAGCCAAAGGTAGAAGATCTCTAAGTTATTAATCCAGTGGGAGCAATGGTTTCCAAGAGGTTTTAGCAACTTTTTTAAGGCAGCGAGCGGCATGAGTGTGTGGAGAGGAGAGGAGAGGGGAGGGGGGGGAGCAGCATGGAGAGCAGACTGCGTCGGAGACTCGGAGGGAAGGAAAACCTTTGATCTACAAGCCCACAGCACGTTGCACCCGCGACGCTTTGTGGGCTTGCAAATTGGCGTAGGGGTGTGTCTTGTGAGCCTGTGTATGTGTTTGAGCGAATGAGCACAATCAGCACATACACACCCACGCACACACAAACACACATCACACACAGTCAGTCCGATCGTCAGATACAACTGTGCGGAGATTTCTCAGAAATGTGCCGCGGTCCGGACATGGACTGCGGTCCGCCTATTGAGGACCCCTGACCCTGTCCTTCACACTATTCGGTGCTCAACTATTCGGTTTTAAAAGCTATCCAGCCGAAAACCGAAAATGCATTTTTAGCCATTTTCGGCCAAACATTTTCGGTGCCGAATATTCGGCCTCATCCCTAATATATAGAATACACTAGGGCTGTAATCTAGCCCTGTTTTAGGGATTCGAACTTCGGGGGGATTTTCCGAACGGACCATCGAACGTTCGATGGTTCGTTCGGTTCACCGAACCATCGAACGTACTGTACCTTTAACCAGCTAAAACAGTGTAGGAAATGTTTTAAATGCGCTGTTTTAACCATTGAAAACACGTGGATGCGTGGCCGCATTAACACGTAGGCTAACACTTGGAAAATCCAACCCAATCGGAGAAAATTTTGCACAGTTTGTTGACGAACAGGCTCAATGTATAGCGGAGTCGCACGGATGATGATTAGACTTGGTGAATGCGTCGGAGCGCGCCGCGTTCGGGCTGAACTGGTCTCGATGTAACAACCCCAGAAATCGCATTATAGATCCTTTAGGTGGTTGCAATGAAATCCATCTTTGCTCATGCTTAGGAGAAAGGCTGTTTAATCTTTGGGTGCGTGGATGGGTGTTCGCTGTTCAGAGCACACACAAGTCTCTCTCTGCCCTGCTCAGAGTCCTGCCTCTCACTTTACTGTCTGTCAACAAGCGTGTGTCAGCGAGGCGCTGTAATGGTTCGCGGCCCCAAACAGGAACGGAATTGGAGCGGAGGACGGTCCTTGATCGCTCCAAGCTGTTCTGGTGCATTTTATAACTACTTTAACGGTCACCATTAACTGTTAGTGTTTACCGGTAGGCCTAACTTATTTCGTATTTGGTTATCTCTTAGTCCCCCCAGGAATCTGCGGAGAAAAGGTCTTGATTCCGCGGAGAACAATCCTGATTCTGCGGAATTCTGCGGAGAACATTTCTTGATTCCGTGGACATTAAAAAACAACCTGAAATGACCAGTTATCAAGCAGAAAATGATATAGTTCTAACAATAAAGTAAAACCCTTCATGAAATAGCTACAATTAATTGTAATTAGTGGTTAGAATAATCAAATAATCATTTTTTGAGAATAAATATCTAATATTAGATCTATAATTTTTTAATTGCTATTGTTTTTAATAATTACTTTCTGTTGCAAAGACTATATTGTCATCCAAACCCTGCCCATAGTAACCACATTTTAGAGGATAGCCTACCTACTACCTAGTATGGGTGTAATATTTATTTATTCTCTTCTGCATTAGCATTGTTATTGAGGCATAGAGCGGAACTATAGTTCAGGACACGGTTTCTGTCAGGAACGAATGTGGGACCGGACCAATACAGCGTCAGTGCTAGCAGGAGGGAAGCTAAGCTATTCCCCCAGGCTCTGTATGAGGTGGCCACTGATCAAACCATGTACACATCGTTTTATAATAGTAGTAATAACTACTCTGTATGAGGTGGCCACTGGCCAGACCATGTACACATCGTTTTATAATAGTAGTAATAACTACTCTGTATGAGGTGGCCACTGATCAAACCATGTACACATCGTTTTATAATAGTAGTAATGACTACTCCCGCCGCTCTGCTGCCACTCGCGACTGTTATTCCGCGGCCGTCAGAAAAGTCCGCGAATGGCCGTGAAATCCGCGGGTGGTCGCGAGTTCCGCGAAAAATTCTGTGATCGCGGAATCGCGGATTCCTGGGGGGACTAATCTCTACTACTGTGATATTCTGAATAGGCCTATCACATTCTGATAATTATTTTTCGTGTAAAAAAAAAAAAAAAAAAAAAACCTGAACCCATTAATTTCGAACTTCGATTGCCAATGTAACGAACGAACGTTCTAATCCCCGAAGGTTCGCTTGCAGCCCTAGAATACAGTGCAGTCTATGAGAGTCAACTGGATGCTATGAACACTATATTTATATATAGAACACAGTGCAGTCTATGAGAGTCAACTGGATGCTATGAACACTATATTTATAGAATACAGTGCAGTCTATGAGAGCCAACTGGATCCTATTAACACTATATTTATATATAGAACACAGTGCAGTCTATGAGAGTCAACTGGATGCTATGAACACTATATTTATATATAGAATACATTGCAGTCTATGAGAGTCAACTGGATGCTATGAACACTATATTTATATATATAGAATACAGTGCAGTCTATGAGAGCCAACTGGATGCTATGAACACTATATTTATATATATAGAATACATTGCAGTCTATGAGAGTCAACTGGATGCTATGAACACTATATTTATATATATAGAATACAGTGCAGTCTATGAGAGCCAACTGGATGCTATGAACACTATATTTATATATATAGAATACATTGCAATCTATGAGAGTCAACTGGATGCTATGAACACTATATTTATATATAGAACACAGTGCAGTCTATGAGAGCCAACTGGATGCTATGAACACTATATTTATATATAGAATACATTGCAGTCTATGAGAGTCAACTGGATGCTATGAACACTATATTTATATATAGAATACATTGCAGTCTATGAGAGTCAACTGGATGCTATGAACACTATATTTATATATAAACACAGTGCAGTCTATGAGAGCCAACTGGATGCTATGAACACTATATTTATATATATATAGAATACATTGCAGTCTATGAGAGTCAACTGGATGCTATGAACACTATATTTATATATAGAATACATTGCAGTCTATGAGAGTCAACTGGATGCTATGAACACTATATTTATATATAGAATACATTGCAGTCTATGAGAGTCAACTGGATGCTATGAACACTATATTTATATATAGAACACATTGCAGTCTATGAGAGTCAACTGGATGCTATGAACACTATATTTATATATAGAATACACTGCAGTCTATGAGAGTCAATTGGATGCTATGAACACTATATTTATATATAGAATACATTGCAGTCTATGAGAGCCAACTGGATAGAATACATTGCAGTCTATGAGAGTCAACTGGATGCTATGAACACTATATTTATATATATAGAACACAGTGCAGTCTATGAGAGCCAACTGGATGCTATGAACACTATATTTATATATATAGAATACATTGCAGTCTATGAGAGTCAACTGGATGCTATGAACACTATATTTATATATAGAATACATTGCAGTCTATGAGAGTCAACTGGATGCTATGAACACTATATTTATATATAGAATGCATTGCAGTCTATGAGAGTCAACTGGATGCTATGAACACTATATTTATATATAGAATACATTGCAGTCTATGAGAGTCAACTGGATGCTATGAACACTATATTTATATATAGAACACAGTGCAGTCTATGAGAGCCAACTGGATGCTATGAACACTATATTTATATATAGAATACACTGCAGTCTATGAGAGTCAATTGGATGCTATGAACACTATATTTATATATAGAATACATTGCAGTCTATGAGAGTCAACTGGATGCTATGAACACTATATTTATATATAGAATACATTGCAGTCTATGAGAGTCAACTGGATGCTATGAACACTATATTTATATATAAAATACACTGCAGTCTATGAGAGTCAATTGGATGCTATGAACACTATATTTATATATAGAATACATTGCAGTCTATGAGAGCCAACTGGATGCTATGAACAAACACTATATTTATATATAGAACACAGTGCAGTCTATGAGAGTCAACTGGATGCTATGAACAAACACTATATTTATATATAGAATACACTGCAGTCTATGACAGTCAATTGGATGCTATGAACACTATATTTATATATAGAACACAGTGCAGTCTATGAGAGTCAACTGGATGCTATGAACAAACACTATATTTATATATAGAATACATTGCAGTCTATGAGAGCCAACTGGATGCTATGAACAAACACTATATTTATATATAGAACACCGTGCAGTCTATGAGAGTCAACTGGATGCTATGAACAAACACTATATTTATATATAGAATACACTGCAGTCTATGACAGTCAATTGGATGCTATGAACACTATATTTATATATAGAACACAGTGCAGTCTATGAGAGTCAACTGGATGCTATGAACAAACACTATATTTATATATAGAACACAGTGCAGTCTATGAGAGTCAACTGGATGCTATGAACACTATATTTATATATAGAACACAGTGCAGTCTATGAGAGTCAACTGGATGCTATGAACACTATATTTATAGAATACAGTGCAGTCTATGAGAGCCAACTGGAATCTATGAACACTATATTTATATATAGAACACAGTGCAGTCTATGAGAGTCAACTGGATGCTATGAACACTATATTTATAGAATACAGTGTAGTCTATGAGAGTCAACTGGATGCTATGAACACTATATTTATATATAGAACACAGTGCAGTCTATGAGAGTCAACTGGATGCTATGAACACTATATTTATATATAGAACACAGTGCAGTCTATGAGAGTCAACTGGATGTTATGAACAAACACTATATTTATATATAGAACACAGTGCAGTCTATGAGAGCCAACTGGATGCTATGAACAAACACTATATTTATATATAGAATACAGTGCAGTCTATGAGAGCCAACTGGATGCTATGAACAAACACTATATTTATATATAGCAACAGTGCAGTCTATGGGAGTCAACTGGATGCTATGAACACTATGAAAAAAAAAAAACATCACAAGGATGCAACTGGGACGTATCATCAGTGATGTAGCCTGGGGTCGACGGGTGTTTCGGGTCTCGCAACATCATACACCCTCGCCCAGGTGACCCCGCCGGGGTTGATCAAGTCCCGACGTACGTCCCAGTAGCTATCCACGATCAGTCCTATTAGGGAAAGACAGGGTCACTCAATGTGCTGCACCGGAACTACTCTGCCGGGATTGGGGGTACTATTCTGGCGCGTGGAAGAACTAGGCTCTATGGGTTGACTCCTGGCCGGGCTCCTCCTACGTCTCACCAGGTCCTCTCCTGCTCTCACCAGGTTCAGAACCTGTGCGTTGCACCAGACCCCAATCCAAACATTCCATTCAGCTGCTGCAGTTGAATGGCCCTCCTAAAGGCCTCACCGTGGATTTGTTGGGCTTCTTCCTCACGGAAGACACAGGCTGGGGCGCTAACCCAACCTGCTCCCGGGTGCCGTCTAAATTCCGGCCGTCAACCGAGTCTCCGGTGGTCACCAAACTATTCCTGGTTGTCACATAGTCTATTCCTATGAGCCACTATAAATAGAACTAATAATGAAAAAAAAACATCACAAGGATGCAACTGGGACGTATCATCAGTGATGTAGCCTGGGGTCGACGGGTGTTTCGGGTCTCGCTGTGTTCTATATTTATATATAGAACACAGTGCAGTCTATGAGAACCAACTGGATGCTATGAACACTATATTTACATATAGAACACAGTGCAGTCTATGAGAGCCAACTGGATGCTATGAACACTATATTTATATATAGAACACAGTGCAGTCTATGAGAGTCAACTGGATGCTATGAACACTATATTTATATATAGAACACAGTGCAGTCTATGAGAGTCAACTGGATGCTATGAACACTATATTTATATATAGAACACAGTGCAGTCTATGAGAGTCAACTGGATGCTATGAACACTATATTTATATATAGAACACAGTGCAGTCTATGAGAGTCAACTGGATGCTATGAACAAACACTATATTTATATATAGAACACAGTGCAGTCTATGAGAGCCAACTGGATGCTATGAACACTATATTTATATATAGAACACAGTGCAGTCTATGAGAGCCAACTGGATGCTATGAACAAACACTATATTTATATATAGAACACAGTGCAGTCTATGAGAGTCAACTGGATGCTATGAACACTATATTTATATATAGAACACAGTGCAGTCTATGAGAGTCAACTGGATGCTATGAACACTATATTTATATATAGAACACAGTGCACTCTATGAGAGTCAACTGGATGCTATGAACAAACACTATATTTATATATAGAACACAGTGCAGTCTATGAGAGCCAACTGGATGCTATGAACACTATATTTATATATAGAACACAGTGCAGTCTATGAGAGTCAACTGGATGCTATGAACACTATATTTATATATAGAACACAGTGCAGTCTATGAGAGTCAACTGGATGCTATGAACACTATATTTATATATAGAATACAGTGCAGTCTATGAGAGTCAACTGGATGCTATGAACAAACACTATATTTATATATAGAACACAGTGCAGTCTATGAGAGTCAACTGGATGCTATGAACAAACACTATATTTATATATAGAACACAGTGCAGTCTATGAGAGCCAACTGGATGCTATGAACAAACACTATATTTATATATAGAACACAGTGCAGTCTATGAGAGTCAACTGGATGCTATGAACAAACACTATATTTATATATAGAACACAGTGCAGTCTATGAGAGTCAACTGGATGCTATGAACACTATATTTATATATAGAATACACTGCAGTCAAAGAGAGTCAACTGGATGCTATGAACACTATATTTATATATAGAACACAGTGCAGTCTATGAGAGTCAACTGGATGCTATGAACACTATATTTATATATAGAATACAGTGCAGTCTATGAGAGTCAACTGGATGCTATGAACACTATATTTATATATAGAACACAGTGCAGTCTATGAGAGCCAACTGGATGCTATGAACACTATATTTATATATAGAACACAGTGCAGTCTATGAGAGCCAACTGGATGCTATGAACAAACACTATATTTATATATAGAACACAGTGCAGTCTATGAGAGTCAACTGGATGCTATGAACAAACACTATATTTATATAGAACACAGTGCAGTCTATGAGAGCCAACTGGATGCTATGAACACTATATTTATAGAATACAGTGCAGTCTATGAGAGCCAACTGGATGCTATGAACACTATATTTATATATAGAACACAGTGCAGTCTATGAGAGTCAACTGGATGCTATGAACACTATATTTATATATAGAATACAGTGTAGTCTATGAGAGTCAACTGGATGGTATGAACAAACACTATATTTATATATAGAATACACTGCCGTCTATGAGAGCCAACTGGATGCTATGAACACTATATTTATATATAGAACACAGTGCAGTCTATGAGAGCCAACTGGATGCTATGAACAAACACTATATTTATAGAATACAGTGCAGTCTATGAGAGGCTGGTGGATGCATTTCTTAATGCTCTATACCAGGGCTTCTCAAACCTTTTTAGGCTGTGACCCCCAAAATAAACATATTTGAACTGGGGACCCCCACCCTGACAAGCACTTGGAATTGTAGGTATTACATTTAATGACTCGGTTCCACAGATAAATATTGTGAAAATAGCAGATCTACATGCTCAGTAGATCTGCTATTTTCACAATGTTGGCCTCTTGCTTACTTAATATTTGACCGTTTGGCCAGTCCTGTCCAATATTCCACTATTCAAATACTTTGAGACACAGAGTTTTGTCTTACCCAGTGATGATGTCATACTTGAGATGAGACTGGTCTTTGGACCCAGGGGGAACCAGAGGTTCAGGCTGC
This sequence comes from Nannobrachium achirus, assembly GCF_963921795.1. Classification (NCBI taxonomy): domain Eukaryota; kingdom Metazoa; phylum Chordata; class Actinopteri; order Myctophiformes; family Myctophidae; genus Nannobrachium; species Nannobrachium achirus. The sequence goes on along the minus strand of NC_137822.1, from coordinate 50,941,102 downwards.
CACTCCTCAATCAGGTCCTCTTTCTCCTACAAATACAATACATGATATATTTAATTATGTTTTAAATGTTAATATACTCCTAACCCATTCCTCAATCAGGTCCTCCTTCTCCTACAAGATGATGATATAATTATGTTTTATTATGTTTCATATGTTTGATTATGTTTTATAAAGGGGTCAGTGGGGTCAGTTCAGCAAAAGCTAGGGTAATGCAAAGATGGGAGTCCTCGTGGAAAATAGGCATTACATTTTGTATAACACGGTTCTATTGTGAAAATAGACGATCTACATGCTCACAACGCCTCGCAGAATGTCTGAAAAAAAACGAGCTTTGTCAGTTTTTTTCCCCGGGTTTCTACGGTTTCTTGGGCTGGATATGGCAGCCTGGAACGGTTGTTTGAGTGCAGCTAAACTTTGCATGTTAGTAAACGTGCCACAATTAACAATAATGCATTGCACCTGTGCTGCTGACCTGCGGAACCTGGGAATATACCATTCTGTCAAGATGGGGAGAATACAATTATAATACCTTGTTAAAGTGACCATTTTGTTACATTTTGCATTTGTAGTTATTTTACTGTAATTTAACAACATAATAACCAGCACATATAGAAAAGAGACATTCATGGACTTATAAATAACTTTTATTTTCCCCCCTGGACCCAGGGTATGGCAGCTGCATACCCAATTAACGCCCCTGAAAGGGGTTTTATATACTCCTAACCCATTCCTCAAGCAGGTCCTCTTTCTTCTACAAGACATGATATATATGTTTGATTATGTTGTATTATGTTTTATATAACTAAAACCCATTCCTATTGTGTAAAGCACTTTGGCTTCTGTAGGTTGACAAGCTTTATGGAAATCATGATTTCCTTTAGCCAGAAGCACTTGGTACCTGAGCCTAAACTACTAGTAACCATGGTATTAAACTACTAGTAACCATGGTATTAAACTACTAGTAACCATGGTATTAAACTACTAGTAACCATGGTATTAAACTACTAGTAACCATGGTATTAAACTACTAGTAACTGGTGTACTGACCATGGTATTAAACTACTAGTAACCATGGTATTAAACTACTAGTAACCATGGTATTAAACTACTAGTAACCATGGTATTAAACTACTAGTAACTGGTGTACTGACCAGCGAACTGGCCTGACCTGAACCCCACACACAGAGAATCTGTGTTGTGTTGGAGGAAGATGAATTAATTACAAAGCCTCTGATTAATTTGATTATTTTAATTGAGTCCCAGCCCTGAATTTAACATACCGTAAATGCTCTAATAATATCCTATATTTAATAAAGAACCGGACCTGCTTTAATTTCCGGGTGCGCAATTGAATTAAGTAATTAAGAGCCGACGCTCCAATAAGAGCCTCCTTTTTCCTCTTTTTTTTTACGTTACGTATCATTCAGGAGTACCTTTCTCCACTCTGTCTGACTGTCACTCACATCCCAAGCCAGCTGTTACGGTGATTTACCGTACACTGTCTACAAACTGCGCAGCGATATTTGGACGCCGCTCATTTCACGTTCCGTTTGGCAAAGACGGATGACTTTGGCAACTTACCGGGGCGCGTGCGTGTGCGTAGTCCTCGCGAACATCGGCGTGGATGACGGCCGCACATGAAATCTTTAGCGTGGAAGTTTAATCCAAACAGTAAATGAAGCTCAATGAAGCTAATGCGGCTATACTAGTATCCATGCTAGTATCCTGTGGTTCCTGTTTACCAGGGAGAGTCGCATCTGAATGACGAAACGAGCCGCTGAGCTTGATGGGAAATGTAGTGTTTTTTATTCCCCAGCAGTATGCTGTGTGGACTGTATTCTATTCTGATACACATTATGAGGAGCTGATTTTCAGTATGAATTGGTTAATGCAATACAATACAGCAGAATGTTATCTCTGTATGAGCCTTTCTATGATGATTTTCCAATAAAAACGCTTTTCTTTATAAATAACCTAATATATAATATATAATATTTATATTTTTTTCCAAAAATACGGTATCTAATAAAACAAGACCAGGTCAACCTGGTTGTGCCAGACCCCGGTTCTGCCAACCCTCTGGGCCTATAAATTTAATGGTACATTTATAGGCTGTCTGTCCCTTTATAGGCTGTCTGTCCCTCCCTCCCTAGAATCGCTAGCTAGTATGACATCATGCCTTTTGTAGGCATGTCATCATCATGTCATCATCATATATACCCTTTATATAGAAAACCCGGACAGACCGACATTTGCTTATGTAGGCCTACCCATTTCATGGGTCTGGCAAAAATCTGATCTGAATCATTCTGATATTTTTGAGAAATAGGAATAAAAGCCTTGTCTCTTATACTGTCCTGCTTCCAACAAGAGCCTGGTGCCCGCTACTCTTGAGACAAATAATAGCCCGGGTTCCTATAAGAGAATTTACGGTAACCTTTCAAACGTTTAACATTTATTCATAAATCCTTCTTTTGAAGTAATATTCTAATGTTTTGAGATATGGATATTGGATTTTAATTAGCTGTATGCCATAACAATAAATTAATATTTCATTTCATGCACAATGAATCTAGAATATATGAAGGTTTAAAAAAGTAATTATATTACAGAAGATACAGATATATAAATGTTACCTTCTCAGTCAGCTTGTAGGTCTCCTGTAGTTTGTAGGTCTTTGAGAACAGAAGCCTGATAATCCATAAGATGAGAAACCCTTCTAGGATCAAGTGATAGGCAGGAGCCTGGTGGACACACACACACACACACACACACACACACACACACACACACACACACACACACACACACACACACACACACACACACACACACACACACACACACACACACACACACACACACACACACACACACACACACGACATGCGCCTGATGAATAGCGTCAATATTAATAACATTAGTATTAAGCATATCTTTCTGAGGTTAAGATTGGGAATAGGGTGGGGCACCCTCTGGCCTACTGGTCGAGGCGCATACCACTTATGCATTTACACATAGGCATGGATGCCTGGTGGGGTCGGCGGTTCGATTCCCAATCTGAACGACTCTTGCCGCCTGTCACTCCCCATCTCTCACCCCATTTTCCTGTCAGTCTACTGTCCTATCAATAAAGGCATAAAAGCCCCCCCCCCCCCCCCCCCAAAAAAAAACAATCTTTAAGATTACGAATAGCGTTTTGGCACTGTTTTACTGAGGTTAAGGTTAGGTTTAACCGTTTAGGCATAGTTTACAGAGGTATAGAAGGATATTATGGAAAATAACAGATAGGCCTTGCCTTATCCGAGTTTCCTTTTAGTTGACATTGTACCAGTGAACTGTCTGCTCTTTTTCCCCTCTACACCAAACCTCTTTGTCACCAAACCTCTTGTCGAGCAGATCTACAAGCTCACAACGCCTCGCAGTGCGAGGCGTTGTGAGCTTGTAGATCTGCTGTTTTTGGCTACAGTTCTCAGAATTTGGAAACTAGGGTTCAAGTTGTTAATATAAAAAAGATTAGAAGATTTGTAGGACCCCCTGTAGTAACTCTGAGGACCCCCTAGGGGTCCCGGACCCCTTGTTGAAGACCCCTGTTATATGAGATACATAAAGTGGTTCCTGTGTAAATAAGGATCTACATTTAGTTGACCTTGTACCAGTGAACTGTACTGTCATGAAACTGTACTTTTTTCTATTGCAAACGTCTAATAAAGTCTTCACTCAAATCAATCAATCAATAACGCCTGGAACTCGGTTCGAATCCCGGGCTTTACAGACTAGTACCACAAGATCTAAAGGAGGGTAATCCCTAACCTCCTTCAAAACTGGTATGAAAAGTCTCCTGCAGACAGCTGCTACTCGAGACTGGTAATAGACTAAGCCCACACCTACTTCCCCTTTGCAAACATCTCCCATTTAACTTTTTACTATTATTTATTTGTCCAGTACTGTGTTCTATACGTCTGTCTTTCAATGTTATATGAGATACATAAAGCACTGTGTTCTATTCAATGTTATATGAGACATACAATTATATGAGATACATAAAGCACTGTGTTCTATTCAATGTTATATGAGATACATACAATTATATGAGATACATAAAGCACTGTGTTCTATTCAATGTTATATGAGATACATACAATTATATGAGATACATAAAGCACTGTGTTCTATTCAATGTTACATGAGATACATAAAGCACTGTGTTCCATTCAATGTTATATGAGATACATAAAGCACTGTGTTCTATTCAATGTTATTATGAGATACATAAAGTACTGTGTTCTATTCAATGTTATTATGAGATACATAAAGTACTGTTCTATTCAATGTTATATGAGATACATAAAGTACTGTGTTCTATTCAATGTTATATGAGATACATAAAGCACTGTTCTATTCAATGTTATATGAGATACATAAAGTACTGTTCTATTCAATGTTATATGAGATACATAAAGTACTGTGTTCTATTCAATGTTATATGAGATACATAAAGCACTGTGTTCTATTCAATGTTATATGAGAAACATAAAGTACTGTGTTCTATTCAATGTTATATGAGATACATAAAGCACTGTGTTCTATTCAATGTTATATGAGATACATAAAGCACTGTGTTCTATTCAATGTTATATGAGATACATAAAGTACTGTGTTCTATTCAATGTTATATGAGATACATAAATTACTGTGTTCTATTCAATGTATTCAACAAACTCGTTTCCTACAGAGGATCGCCCCGATGGTCAATTTCAACACACTGAAGACCATAGCTGGTGCAATAATCCAGCCCCTCTTTGACTACGGAGTCCACGTATGGTATCGTGACGCCCCACAAGCCCTGAAAACTAAACTCCAAACAGCCCAAAATAAACTAATTAGGGTCCTGCTTAACCTTCCCTATCAGACTCACCTCACCGCTACTCACCAGTTAAGAGTGGGGTGGCTCAGAGTAGATGACAGAGTACAGCAACTTGCAATGGGCCTGGTGTACAAGATACACTACACCAATATGATACCCAAGTACCTATCAAAATACTTTATAAACATTAAGGATGTCCATAATTACAACACCAGAGGCAGCGCCACAGATCACTTTCAACCCAGAGTCAAAACCGTCAAAGGGTCAAACTCTTTTTTCTGCTATACCACCAAAATGTGGAAAGCCTTACCGAAGGCCATAAAGGAGTGTGGATCACTAGCATCCTTTAAAATTGCCCTGAAAAACCACTTACAGGCAGCAGCCGTTCGCAACTGGTAAAAAATTAACCTAGCCCAACCCTACCCTCCCCTGCCCCTTCTTTGTATATACTGTTTGTTTAGACTTACTGTTTTCTTTTTTGTTTTTCTTTACATATCTACTTCATAGTACTGTGTTCTATTTGTCTGTCATTCAATGTTATATGAGATACTTCAATGGTTTCCAGTGGAAATAAGCTTAGTCTTTTCATGGATCTCCTTTTAGTAGACCTTGTACCAGTGAACTGTACCGTCATGAAACTGTACCTTTTCCTATGCAAACTTCTAATAAAGTCTTCAATCAATCAATCAATCAATCAATGTTATATGAGATACATAAAGTACTGTGTTCTATTCAATGTTATATGAGATACATAAAGTACTGTTCAGTTCTATTCAATGTTATATGAGATACATAAAGCACTGTGTTCTATTCAATGTTATACGAGATACATAAAGTACTGTTCTATTCAATGTTATATGAGATACATAAAGTACTGTGTTCTATTCAATGTTATATGAGATACATAAAGTACTGTGTTCTATTCAATGTTATATGAGATACATAAAGCACTGTGTTCTATTCAATGTTATATGAGATACATAAAGTACTGTGTTCTATTCAATGTTATATGAGATACATAAAGCACTGTTCTATTCAATGTTATACGAGATACATAAAGTACTGTTCTATTCAATGTTATATGAGATACATAAAGCACTGTGTTCTATTCAATGTTAAATGAGATACATAAAGCACTGTGTTCTATTCAATGTTATATGAGATACATAAATTACTGTGTTCTATTCAATGTTATATGAGATACATAAAGTACTGTTCTATTCAATGTTATATGAGATACATAAAGCACTGTGTTCTATTCAATGTTATATGAGATACATAAAGCACTGTTCTATTCCATGTTATATGAGATACATAAAGTACTGTTCTATTCAATGTTATATGAGATACATAAAGTACTGTGTTCTATTCAATGTTATATGAGATACATAAAGTACTGTTCTATTCAATGTTATATGAGATACATAAAGTACTGTTCTATTCAATGTTATATGAGATACATAAAGCAATGTGTTCTATTCAATGTTATATGAGATACATAAAGTACTGTGTTCTATTCAATGTTATATGAGATACATAAAGTACTGTGTTCTATTCAATGTTATATGAGATACATAAAGTACTGTGTTCTATTCAATGTTATATGAGATACATAAAGTACTGTGTTCTATTCAATGTTATATGAGATACATAAAGTACTGTTCTATTCAATGTTATATGAGATACATAAAGTACTGTGTTCTATTCAATGTTATATGAGATACATAAAGTACTGTGTTCTATTCAATGTTATATGAGATACATAAAGTACTGTGTTCTATTCAATGTTATATGAGATACATAAAGTACTGTGTTCTATTCAATGTTATATGAGATACATAAAGTACTGTGTTCTATTCAATGTTATATGAGATACATAAAGTACTGTGTTCTATTCAATGTTATATGAGATACATAAAGTACTGTGTTCTATTCAATGTTATATGAGATACATAAAGTACTGTGTTCTATTCAATGTTATATGAGATACATAAAGTACTGTGTTCTATTCAATGTTATATGAGATACATAAAGTACTGTGTTCTATTCAATGTTATATGAGATACATAAAGTACTGTTCTATTCAATGTTATATGAGATACATAAAGTACTGTGTTCTATTCAATGTTATATGAGATACATAAAGTACTGTGTTCTATTCAATGTTATATGAGATACATAAAGTACTGTGTTCTATTCAATGTTATATGAGATACATAAAGTACTGTGTTCTATTCAATGTTATATGAGATACATAAAGTACTGTGTTCTATTCAATGTTATATGAGATACATAAAGTACTGTGTTCTATTCAATGTTATATGAGATACATAAAGTACTGTGTTCTATTCAATGTTATATGAGATACATAAAGTACTGTGTTCTATTCAATGTTATATGAGATACATAAAGTACTGTGTTCTATTCAATGTTATATGAGATACATAAAGTACTGTTCTATTCAATGTTATATGAGATACATAAAGTACTGTGTTCTATTCAATGTTATATGAGATACATAAAGTACTGTGTTCTATTCAATGTTATACGAGATACATAAAGTACTGTGTTCTATTCAATGTTATATGAGATACATAAAGTACTGTGTTCTATTCAATGTTATATGAGATACATAAAGTACTGTGTTCTATTCAATGTTATATGAGATACATAAAGTGGTTCCAGTGAACTGTACTGTCATGAAACTGTACTTTTCATATGCAAACTGACAATACATTCTTCAATCAGTCAATGAATAAAACATGTAATTACTGAGCCATTAAATAATTCATATCATTAAATAATTCATATCATGTCAGTCTGTCTTTATTTAAACACAGATCGAGTCATTAAGTGTTTCCACATGACAACACAATGACTTCTACTTCCTCTTTAAAACGGGATCAATTCATTTAGCGGCCTACACATCCGGTCTAAAACGGATACGGAAACAGCGCGTGTCTGCGATGTTAAAGACACGTGCACACCACCGGATACAGTAGGTGGGCTCTGGACCGGATGTGAGAGTCGGACAGCCAATAGGAAAAGAACCAGTACTGTTGCTGTGGTGTCGCTCGGCTCGGCCCAAAAAGAGCAGATCTACAAGCTATCAACGCATCGCGTTTGCGACGCGTTGATAGCTTGTAGATCTGCTCTTTTGTCAGGTACGGAAGCTGCGACGCTTCAGCCCACAGTTTGTTGAATAAACTGATGACAAAGAGAACCAAAACAAACACTAACAAACTAACTAACTAACTAACATGGAGGAGTGTTTTAATATAAAACATGTTGTTTTACCTGATAAAAAGGTTGATAAATATAATATTTTACCTCATAGAAAGCCTGAACCGCATCTCCACCAACAATGATAGTATATTTATAATAAAACATACTATTATTATTAATATTTTATAGTTATATACATACAGTATATTTATAATAAAACATGTTATTTTACCTCATAGAAAGCCTGCACCATCTCCACCAACACCCACTGCTGTCCAGACGCCATCTTTGTTTTGGCTCCACGTAGGCCACGCCCCCTTACCTTACGTTACATTACGTCAGGTTTGCGCGTGTGTGTGTGTGTGTGTGTGTGTGTGTGTGTGTGTGTGTGTGTGTGTGTGTGTGTGTGTGTGTGTGTGTGTGTGCGTGCGTGCGTGCGTGCGTGCGTGTGTGTGTGTGTAGTCAGTAGTCCTGCAGTGATTCAGCCCTGAATACAACATGACGGTCATGTTTCCTCCTCAACCTGAGATCCAATGAGGTTTTCATAACGCAACGGTTTGAGCTGCAAACATCAGATTATAAAAATAAAGTGCTTCCCCAAGTCTAATTTTACTTTGAAATGATGCCGTTTCACCAGAATTACACGCCGCTCCTGGACTGTTTAATAAAAAGCATTTTAATCCTTGTATTTCCTGAATTTCCCCCTCTAGTGGCGAGTCTCGTCATCGCATCTCCGTTCACTACTGAGCGAACAGCGATGACGAGACTCTCCACTAGAGGGAGAAATACAGGGGAAAACAGGATAAAAATGCTTTTTATTCAACAATCCGGGAGCGGCGTGTAATTCTGGTTGAACGGCGTCATTTGTGAGTAAAAGTAGACTTGGGGAAGAACTTTATTTTTATAATCTGACGTTTGCAGCTCAAACCGTTGCGTTATGAAAACCTCACTGGTTCTCAGGTTGAGGAGGAAACATGACCGTCATGGAATACATGGAAGGTCGACCTAAAACACCTTATGTAATATCCTATTGGTCCAGATTTGTAGATAACTTGAACTGGAAAGTTATTTGGAATCTTCCATACAAATATCTTCTTACCAACAAAGTGAGGGAAATCTCTTTTAAAATGTTACATAGGTAGGGTAGAGTGGGGGAAAAGGCCCCCCTGGGGTAATAAGCCCCCCAGCTGTATTTGACTACAGAACTACAAGGTGGCAAAAATTTTGATTTCAGCACATTCCTGGCATCCTTAGCTCTTCATGGATACCAAATTTCATTGTCTCACCTTAATCCAGGTCATAACTTTCTCAATCAAACACATTTAAGATAAACTGATCTAATTCTTTGTCACTGTGAAAATGTTCCAAACTCGGTGTAAATAAGTTGAACCTCTTCACTTATTTTTTGTATATCATTAGGAAGGCCTTATGATAAATTATCAACTTAAAAAAATTAAAAAATAAAAAAGGTTTAAGATTTAAGATGACACTCTTTGCAATGACAGCGTTGGGGTAATAGGCCCCCCCCTCGTGTGGGGTAAGAAGCCCCCGGAGGCTTTTTGCCCCATGGAGAGAATAACTGCTTATTTTTGGCAGAATCGTTCAGTTAATGTATACAAACGTGAAAATTGGCATTAGCAGTTTCCATGGGTCACTTTGAAATGGACACTTTCAAGATGACAGACATTTTTCAAGATGGCTGACACCTAATTGGAGCAGTTATGTGATATAAAGGGTTATTTTACCCAGGGGGCAAACCAGCCTTTTTTTGGGAAACCTGCATTTGCCCCGACATAAAAAGTTGTCCACCAGAAATATTATCTATGACCCAGTAGGATCACAACCTATATGGACAACCCGGTCAATTTGTACAACAAAGTCCAATATGGCCGCCTCAATATTAGCCCCTATTAGTTTTAATGGGGGGTGAATAGGGCAAAATTTTAAACTGAGGGATATTTCCACGAAACTTCACAGGTTGATCAATGGTATACATATGAACATTTTTTGTATTGCAAGTTTCCATGAAATCCAATATGGCCGCCACAATATGGCCGCCATAATGTAAGGACCCAGAAAATAGGTTTTGCCTCTAACTTCTGAACCAGATGAGCTAGAAACGCAAACTTGGTGTCTATTTCATGGTGTCTGACCATGGGAGACTCAATGGAATAGCTAATTTTATTATTGGGTGTGTCTGGACCTTTATTGTGCATATTTGCAAGATGGTGGATTCCCAAAATAGAGCTTTAACATAATTTCTACCATGATTGTTGACTGCTTTTGCAAATACAAGCAATATGAATCCATTTGCTAAGATTTATGGCACAGAAGGGACTTATACCTGTATTATTCTTGAGTTTGCATGTTGTCAAAATGGCTGTAAACGAGATATTATATTTCCTGTCCGATTCTACTGTATGTAGTTGTAGCAATGACTTCAGATAAAATCAGAGACCAAAACAATGTATCTTAGAACATTTTTTTATTAAAAAAAATATAAAAAAAGAGAGAGATTATCTCAATGAAATGAATGCAACTGCCTTTTTGGGTCTTTCACACATAGACATGCACATGCTTTCCAACAACTTCAGCTTCAGGGAAATTATAATGAACACATGATTAAAACAGGCTGCATTATAATGCAAATAATTGCTAGTCACTATCACTGTCATGTGTACCTATCCTGCTGCATCTTGTCTCCAGTCCTTGGCAACGACACCCCAAGTAGCATGCAATTCCCTTCTTCGCACATGAACAGTTTTTCTGGCAGCCTTTGATACAGCTACATGATATTGCCTTGTCCATTGATATAGGCCAGGCTGGCTCTGTAGATGGACAGGGGACTGCCTTCCCATGGCGGCAGCATGATATAGGCATCTATATCATGCTGCCACCCACCTCCTAGACCTTCCAGAGCTGTGGGTGAGAACAGAGCAGGATGCATATCTTCCTATCCATCACATGGTCTCAGCCCTTGGACTCGCACAGTGTCGTGCCCTGCCCTTTATTCACAGCCTGAGTGGCAGAGATACCACCAGCTATCCCTTTTTCACTGGAAAGAAGGCATGGTTCAAGACCAGCATGGGTCTAGATCTCCCTGCACTTCAGGAGTTTGGTGAAAATTCCTCTTATTCCCTCTCAGAGGATGTCAAGAATCAGGCTAGAGACCTCACAATAGCTGTATATGCATCAAAAGCTGACCATTCGGAGGACTTTGACCTGGCAAAGCTGAGAGTGTACAAGTTCCTAAATAACCGATCAACCCTGTTGAAGCTGCTGCCACCTACAGAAAATGCCTTTGGCCTGCACCTGAAAAGAGCTGCTCTTGCAGCCATAATAGATAAAACTGCACACATTGCGAAGCCAGACATCCCTTGCTTCACTGAATATGGATGGTCTCTCAGTGATGGGAAGGCAGTCCCCTGTACATCTACAGAGCCAGCCTGGCCTATATCAATGGACAAGGCAATATCATGTAGCTGTATCAAAGGCTGCCAGAAAAACTGTTCATGTGCCATCCATCCATCCATCTTCAACCGCTTATCCGGAATCGGGTCGCGGGGGTAACAGTTCCAACTGAGACTTCCAGATTTCCTTATCCTGCGCAACTTCCTCCACTCCCTCTGGGAGTATACCGAGGCGTTCCCAGTCCAGTCTGGATATATAATCCTTCCATCTGGTCTTAGGTCTGCCACGGGGTCTCCTCCCAGTGGGACGTGCATCGAGGACCTTCCTAGGAAGGCGCTCGGGGGGCATCCGTACTAGATGCCCGAACCACCTAAGCTGACTCCTTTCCAAGTGAAGGAGCAGCGGTTCTACTCTAAGTCTCTCTCGGGTGATTGAACTTCATGTGCGAAGAAGGGAATTGCATGCTACTTGGGGTGTCGTTGCCAAGGACTGGAGACAAGATGCAGCAGGATAGGTACACATGACAGTGATAGTGACTAGCAATTATTTGCATTATAATGCAGCCTGTTTTAATCATGTGTTCATTATAATTTCCCTGAAGCTGAAGTTGTTGGAAAGCATGTGCATGTCTATGTATGAAAGACCCAAAAAGGCAGTTGCATTCATTTCATTGAGATAATCTCTCTCTTTTTTTTAAATAAAAAAATAATTTCTAAGATACATTGTTTTGGTCTCTGATTTTATCTGAAGTCTTTGCTACAACTACATACAGTAGAATCGGACAGTAAATATAATATCTTGTTTACAGCCATTTTGACAACATGCAAACTCAAGAATAATACAGGTATAAGTCCCTTCTGTGCCATAAATCTTAGCAAATGGATTCATATTGCTTGTATTTGCAAAAGCAGTCAACAATAATGGTAGAAATTATGTTAAAGCTCTATTTTGGGAGTCCACCATCTTGCAAATATGCACAATAAAGGTCCAGACACACCCAATAATAAAATTAGCTATTCCATTGAGTCTCCCATGGTCAGACACCATGAAATAGACACCAAGTTTGCGTTTCTAGCTCATCTGGTTCAGAAGTTAGAGGCAAAACCTATTTTCTGGGTCCTTACATTATGGCGGCCATATTGTGGCGGCCATATTGGATTTCATGGAAACTTGCAATACAAAAAAATGTTCATATGTATACCATTGATCAACCTGTGAAGTTTCGTGGAAATATCCCTCAGTCTAACATTTTGCCCTATTCACCCCCCATTAAAACTAATAGGGGCTAATATTGAGGCGGCCATATTGGACTTTGTTGTACAAATTGACCGGGTTGTCCATATAGGTTGTGATCCTACTGGGTCATAGATAATATTTCTGGTGGACAACTTTTTATGTCAGGGCAAATGCAGCACACCTTCCTTTGCCCCCTGGGTATTTTGGTGATACAAGCCTGAAAATTGGCATGAGTAGTCTCTGTGGGTCACTTGGCAATTAGCCTCGGAAACCCAGACTTACTTGGCAATTAGCCACCCACAGTTACTTGAAATTTCAATATGGCAGCCATTTTTCAAGATGGCCACCACCTTAGTGGAGCACCAAATAAACCATTATATCACTTAACTGCTCCACAAGGTGTCGGCCATCTTGAAAAATGTCCGCCATCTTGAAATTTCAAGTAGCTGTGGGTGGCTAATTGTCAAGTGACCCACAGAGACTGCTCATGCCAATTTTCATACTTATATCACCAAATAAACTATTATATCACATAACTGCTCCACTAAGGTGTCAGCCATCTTGAAAAATGGCCACCATCTTGAAAATTCAAATTCCTCTGACAATTATCTTGTCAAGTGACCCATGGAAAATGCTCATGGCAATTTTCATGATTGTAGCACTTATTCTGCTCCAGGACATAGAAGGGGGCCTATTACCCCATAGAGGGGGGCTATTACCCCAGTAGTGGGGCAATAGGCCCTTTTTACATGTTTTTCTTTTTGTACTATAAAATCAAATGTATCTAATTTTTCAACATGATGCCCATATAGGTGTATTGGGTAAAGCATTGTTAACATGTACATACTGAATTAATATCAAAATGTATTTTAATTGGTCATAAAATAGACATTTTCCTTAGGGGGGGGCCTTTTACCCCACCTTACTCTATCCTACAAGTCACTATCTTCGCAGGTTCAAGAGAGATATTTGTGTTAATTGTTCATTATGTGAAGTATATCCAGAGACAGTGTTGCATTTGTTTTGGAGTTGTGACCACACCAACACATTTTGGAAAGATGTATCTCGTTTTATTGTTGATAATATTGACCCTGACTTTAATCTTTATTGGCAGAATGTGCTGTTTGGCTATGATAGTAATTGTAACAAGAAAAGACATGAGGTATTTATAATTAATTTAATAATAATTCTGGCCAAATTTCATATCCATAAGTCTAAATTTAGTCACTCTAAGCCATTATTCATGGTATTTGAGATTGAAGCCAAGCAGTATATTCAAACAATTCGTGACTCAAAAAATAAGAAGGCTGAAAAAACGACTCTTTTGTGTTCACTGTTTAATATTTTTGTTTAGTAATTCCACCTGGCTATGATTTGTTTTGTATTGATGTATTGATAACTTGTCGTTTGTGTTTGTATTTGTGTTGTACTGTATTGTCTGTTTTGTATTGTCTTGTATGTCATGATATTTGCATAAAGATTTAATAAAAAAAAATCGACACAAACTCGTTTCCCAACGGGTCTTAAGCTAGATGCAGAATAGACCGAAATCTAATCTTTGCTTCTGGGGGTCCCTGGAACTAAATATTTTGCGACAGGGTATTCATTCAGGGCCAGCATTGATTGAACACCCGGCCCTCCTGCGGTCCGCGAGCCGCAGCTTGACAACCACTGACGTGCCGCCAACGTCACCACTGACGCACCGTACGTCTCCAGAGACCACGCCCTCGTGACGTCGTGTTGTTGTGATCCGTCAGATCAGCTGTTTTATATTGTAGTGTAACAACACGATAACAACACGATAACAGCGATAATACCGTTAATAACGATAACACCGTGACTCTAACGATACTTTATAACAACCTGAGGAGCTGCGCGCTGCTGTTGCCACGACAACGGTCTGTTTGTTTATTTATTTCATTCAGTGTTTACTTCCTTAAAACATGCTAGCTGAGCTAGCATTAGCCTGCTGTGCTGTAGTAGCATGGTAATAACAACACCTTATGAACCAATCAACACCCTGTCATTCAGTGTCATATGAGATGTTATATGAGTGTGCTTTCTAGGGTCTCCTTTTAGTTGACCTAGATTTGTACTGTCATGAAACTGTACTTTTTCCTGTTGCAAACTGACTTTGATTGATTGAAGACTTTATTAGAAGTTTGCATAGGAAAAGGTACAGTTTCATGACGGTACAGTTCACTGGTACAAGGTCTACTAAAAGGAGATCCATGAAAAGACTAAGCTTATTTCCACTGGAAACCATTTAAGTATCTCATATAACATTGAATGACAGACAAATAGAACACAGTACTATGCAGTAGATATGTAAAGAAAAACAAAAAAAGAAAACAGTAAGTCTAAACAAACAGGCTATATACAAAGAAGGGGCAGGGGAGGGTAGGGTTGGGCTAGGTTCATTTTTTACCAGTTGCGAACGGCTGCTGCCTGTAAGTGGTTTTTTAGGGCAATTTTAAAGGATGCTAGTGATCCACACTCCTTTATGGCCTTCGGTAAGGCTTTCCACATTTTGGTGGTATAGCAGAAAAACGAGTTTGACCCTTTGTTGGTTTTGACTCTGGGTTGGAAGTGATCTGTGGCGCTGCCTCTGGTGTTGTAGTTATGGACATCCTTAATGTTTATAAAGTATTTTGACAGGTACTTGGGTATCATAGTGGTGTAGTGTATCTTGTACACCAGGCCCATTGCAAGTTGCTGTACTCTGTCATCTACTCTGAGCCACCCCACTCTTAACTGGTGAGTAGCGGTGAGGTGAGTCTGATAGGGAAGGGTAAGCAGGACCCTAATTAGTTTATTTTGGGCTGTTTGGAGTTTAGTTTTAAGGGCTTGTGGGGCGTCACGATACCATACGTGAACTCCGTAGTCAAATAGGGGCTGGATTATTGCACCAGCTATGGTCTTCAGTGTGTTGAAATTGACCATTGGGGCGATCCTCTGTAGGAAGCGAGTTCGTTGGTTGATTTTATTTATTACTTTAGAAGTCATCTTTTCGCTGGAAAGATTAGCTTCAAGGATACATCCTAAGTAAGAGATTTCGACAATACATTCTTCAATCAATGAATGATAACTATTAAGGATGGATTCATTATGTTATAATCAGGGGCATCACAAGGGGTAGGAAAGTGGGACTGAGTTACTGGGGCCCAAGGTGGAGGGGCCCTAATAACTTTATCTATTGAAAAATAGCAGATCTACAAGCTCACAGCACGGCACCGAGTGCCGCGCTGCGAGCTTGTAGATCTGCTATTTTTGAAAAGTTGTGAAAATGTGTGAAAATCTTTGAATATGTATTTTTTAAGCGAACATTTCTAACTCAAATTTTGCTTCTGGGTGGTCCCTGGAACTAAATATTTTGAGATCGGGGTCCGTGGCCAAATACATATCATCTTGGGGGTCCTTGACATAGGTTTCTTGCACACATTTTCACGATTTTTCAAAAATAGCAGATCTATATATAGATATATCTGCTATTTTTCAATAGTTAACATTCATGGGGGGCCCGTAGTGAATCCTTGTACCCAGGGCCCAGAATTTGGTGTGACGCCCCTGGTTATAATGTTATTATGATTCATCATTCACACATCAACCCCAAACTTGTAATAGACTAAATTAAAGCCAATACTTACACATCCCTGTTTCCACTCTACATAACACATAGCTCCCTTTTCTTTTTATTTTATTTTATTATTTTTGTATGCTTTTGTAATTGATGTTATCCTAGGATCAATAGTCCAGTGTTCTATCCGTCTGTCTTTCAATGTTATATGAGATACATAAAGTGGCTCCTGTATAAATAAGCAAAAAAGCTTACTAGGATTGATTGATTGATTGATTGATTGATTGATTGATTGATTGATTGAATAATGTATTGTCAGTTTGCATAGGAAAAGGTACAGTGTCATGACAGTACAGTTCACTGGTACAAGGTCAACTAAAAGGAGATCCTAGTAAGCCTTACGGCCTATTTACACAGGAACCACATGTATCTCATATAACATTGAATGACAGACAGACAGAACACAGTACTATGATAGACATTTAACTCATATAACATTCAATGACAGACAGATAGAACACAGTACTATGATAGATATTTAACTCATATAACATTGAATGACAGACAGAACACAGTACTATGATAGATATTTAACTCATATAACATTGAATGACAGACAGACAGAACACAGTACTATGATAGATATTTAACTCATATAACATTGCATGACAGACAGATAGAACACAGTACTATGATAGATATTTAACTCATATAACATTGAATGACAGACAGACAGAACACAGTACTATGATAGATATTTAACTCATATAACATTGAATGACAGACAGACAGAACACAGTACTATGATAGATATTTAACTCATATAACATTGAATGACAGACAGACAGAACACAGTACTATGATAGATATTTAACTCATATAACATTGAATGACAGACAGACAGAACACAGTACTATGATATATATTTAACTCATATAACATTGAATGACAGACAGACAGAACACAGTACTATGATAGATATTTAACTCATATAACATTGAATGACAGACAGATAGAACACAGTACTATGATAGATATTTAACTCATAAAACATTGAATGACAGACAGACAGAACACAGTACTATGATATATATTTAACTCATATAACATTGAATGACAGACAGACAGAACACAGTACTATGATATATATTTAACTCATATAACATTGAATGACAGACAGACAGAACACAGTACTATGATAGATATTTAACTCATATAACATTGAATGACAGACAGACAGAACACAGTACTATGATAGATATGTAACTCATATAACATTGAATGACAGACAGATAGAACTAGAACACAGTACTGGGCCCTCAGGTTAATACCGGAATATTATTGAATTCAGCTGTTACAATTCCAAACATGACCTGCTTTAATTCCGTCAGTCTATATTAGTAGCTTAATGGCTAGTATAGTAGAATTAAAATGTATTTTCTTTCTATAGCAATGATTACTGTCACACTATAAAGCTATTTAACACTGTTACTGAACAAACACTCTATAGCAATGATTACTGTCACAATATAGAGCTATTTAACACTGTTACTGAACACACACTCTATAGCAATGATTACTGTCACAATATAGAGCTATTTAACACTGTTACTGAACACTCTATAGCAATGATTACTGCCACAATATAGAGCTGTTTAACACTGTTACTGAACAAACACTCTATAGCAATGATTACGATTTTGTTGATATGTATTCATCCTATTGTTCTTATTTTTTTTTTAGGTCACCTTCCTTTGTACAGACAAACAGACAGACAGACAGACAGACAGACAGACAGACAGACAGACAGACAGACAGACAGACAGACAGACAGACAGACAGACAGACAGACAGAATGCCTCTGTTCTTCAGAAAGAGGAAACCCAGTGAAGATGCCAAGAAGAGACTGGAATATCAGCTGCATATGGTGAGCAACACAAACACGCATGTGGTCATACCAGATGCTTATTACAGGGTTCCCACGGTCATGAAATTCCTGGAAATATTTTGAAATTAGAACAATATTTTTTTCCAGTACTTTTTCCAGACCCTTGATCAATTCCAAAACGTAAGTTTTGGAATGTATCAAGGGTCCTGGAAAAAATAGCTATGCATTGTCTTTGGATATTGATTGTGTTAATACCTCTGAAATGACAAATTCAACATTGGCCAAATTGTCAAATATTAGAGGCAGAAATTGTGAAAATAGCAGATCTACATGCTCACAACGCCTCGCGTTGCGAGGCGTTGTGAGTGAGCATGTAGATCTGCTATTTTCACAATAAAACCGTGTTATACAAAATTCCTCAACTCTTAGTGCTCGTCAGGGTGGGGGGGTCCCCGGTTCAAATATGATTATTTTGGGGGTCACGGCCTGAAAAGGTTGAGAACCACTGGCATACACTACCTGTCTTTGGGCATATTGCACATAGGAGTAAGCGACTCGTTATTGAGCTGAATTATTGTTATAGTCCTGGAAATCAGGTTAAATATTCTGGGAAAGTTTTGGAAAAGGTTTGGAAATGAATTGGTAAAGATGTGTGGGATCCTGGTTAAATATATTAACCAGGATCTGAGAGGACACCTGGATCTAATAATTCATCCTATGTTCAACGACTGTGTGTGTGTGTGTGTGTGTGTGTGTGTGTGTGTGTGTGTGTGTGTGTGTGTGTGTGTGTGTGTGTGTGTGTGTGTGTGTGTGTGTGTGTGTGTGTGTGTGTGTGTGTCAGTCTAAGGAAGTGGGTGCTGATGACATCCTGGACATCTCAGCATGTGAACTATCAGAGGTGAGACAACAGCGACCCCTAGTGGTCCTCACAGGCACCCTGGGGTGCCGTGCCGTGAGGGCAGTCCAGGGGTGCCGCCAGATCATTTGATAATATTTTGGAATTTATTTTTAGTCAGTTCTCACCAAAATGGCTGTTATCTCAACGTTTTCCTCGCAACATAATCACTAAAATATCGTCACTGTCGGGCAGAAACCTCGTATCTCCAAGTTTCAAATGTGTACGTCTTTTGGTAAAGCAAAGCCCTGCTTCATCATACAAGACTGTCACACAAAACTAGTTAAAACAGCCGATTTACAAGCACCACGAGGCGTTGTGTGCTTGTAGATCTACTGTTTTCACTAGTTTAGTACATTTTATAGATGATAAATACAAATACGGTTTTGGACATACAAGGTTTCCACCCGACAACGACGATATGCTATAAATATAAGGTGATGGGAGTGAAAATTATAATGTAGGGGTGCCTCGGATTAAAAACAATATTCATGGGGTGACCTGAGACAAAAACGTTTGGGAACCTCTGCACTTGGGGTCCACACAATAAGCCCATTCCCAAGATGCACTGCAATCTTTCATGGCCAGATGTGACTTATGGGGACTAGTAGTGTTACTGTGATTGGCAGCTTATTGTGTCTAAAAAGACATATTTAGTGTCTTGTACGCATGCTCCCATCCACTGAAATCTACACCATTAAAATCACTACAACGATAGAAAGCAGTAAATTAAAACATTTTAACTTAACTCATCTTTTCTTTTCTCTAATTACGATCTAAAATATGAAAAAACTAAGTTGTCCTTTAACCCATTCAGAATGGGTACACTATATTGTGTATTATTATTTTATGTTTATTGAAAAATAGCAGATATACAAGCTCACAGCGCGGCACCGAGTGCCGCGCTGCGAGCTTGTAGATCTATTTAAAAAAAATCATGAACATTCGAATTTTGACCCGAGTCTTTTGAATCCTTCTAAGGTTTTTTGAAAAACCCTATGTTTCTATGTCAGCAATCTGGCCAGCCATCGTCAAAGAAAAGATTCTCTTCACTCAACTGGAGCTCAGTTTTTCTGTTCTTGAGAGACCACTATGTCAGTGGTTCTCAAACCTTTTTCATGTGAAGGACCCCCAAAATGATATGCATTTGGCCATGGACCTCCATCTCAAAATATCTAGTTCCAGGGACCCCCCCAAAAGCAAAATATGAGTTACAAACGTTCGCTTTAAAATTATTCAAAGATTTTATGGAATTTTCACAACTTTTTTCAAAAATAGCAGATCTACAAGCTCACAGTGCGGCACTCGGTGCCGCGCTGTGAGCTTGTAGATCTGCTGGTTAAAGCAGTCAATAATTCTAGGCCTAAATGGGTTAATGCTAATAATAATAATATGTATTTCCAGGTGCCGTCCAGTGCTCTTTCTATCTGCAAAGTACTTCAGAAGAAGGTAAGTTATTTATGTTATTAGGTTATTAGGTTATGGAACACCAATCCCAGCGTCACTACTTTTTTCAGCTTGTAGATCAGCTGTCACCATTAGGACGTTTTACAGCTTGTAGATCAGTGATGTCACCATTAGGACGTTTTACGACCACTCAAATACTTGCCATTAACGATTAACGTTTCTGTCGTTGACAATTACATTTCTGTTGGCTTGTAGGCTTTGAAGTTGCGCATGGCAGATATGACACATAACCTAAATATACAAAGAAATTACTGACACATCTGACATTGATAGTGGAAATCAAAGCCGATCTACAAGCTCACAACACGCGTTGTGAGCTTGTGGATCTGCTATTTCCACTAGTTTTTTTAATGAGCACCCACAACAAACAAAAACACGCCTCTCGTGGCTTATTGCTTTTCTAAAACGGTCACAATATGGCAACATGAAAAATCATAGACATGTACCAATTAAAACTGTTCTATTTCACTAATAATTCACTATGCGTTCTGCTCTGCAAGAAAGTAGTTCCCAGCCTTTTGCCAACAACACAGGTGCAGATAATTGGTGCACTGTGGAACACTGTGGAAAGAAATAACACACCTGGGTTTGATATAAACTGATTCAAGGTGTGGGTTATAGTCTCATATACCACAGCAACCAGCCAATTAGCCCTATTCACGGCCCGCCCACCTACTTCCGTTTCTCAGTATCCCCCGGGTGCTGGCCTCAATTTAGAAGGGGAAACTATAACAGAAATAGCTGGACAAATCGTTATTTCTAACAGTAAAGTAAATTATAATGCTTTGTGCCGTTTACTATCTTGTGTTCTTGATCATGCTAGCTGTATTTTATACTTTACTATTCGGAAATTGCATTAAATTCGCGATTTCTGTGCTAACTCTATAGGCTTATAGTAGGATTTTCCCCTTCAAAACGGGACTTCAGCACCCGGGGGATGCTGAGTGGGCGGGTCGTGAATAGGGCTAATCAGAATCAAGGAATGGAACGAGCCGTTTTAGAAAGCATCTTATACCACTAGTTATGGTTTTAATTACAGTTTTATTATAGGAACGTTTTTGTTTGTTTGCTTTCAGGTTCTTATTCTGCACGGCAACGAACTGAGATCACTGCTGCCCAAGACATGTGACATCATCTCATTGGCTACCATAAAGGTAAACATGTCTCTGCGTTCTATGACCCTATAGTTTACTGAGACGCTACGCTGTCTCTCTGCGTTCTATGATCCTATAGTTTACTGAGACGCTACGCTGTCTCTCTGCGTTCTACGATCCTATAGTTTACTGAGACGCTACGCTGTCTCTCTGCGTTCTACGATCCTATAGTTTACTGAGACGCTACGCTGTCTCTCTGCGTTCTACGATCCTATAGTTTACTGAGACGCTACGCTGTCTCTCTGCGTTCTACGATCCTATAGTTTACTGAGACGCTACGCTGTCTCTCTGCGTTCTACGATCCTATAGTTTACTGAGACGCTACGCTGTCTCTCTGCGTTCTATGATCCTATAGTTTACTGAGACGATACGCTGTCTCTCTGCGTTCTACGATCCTATAGTTTACTGAGACGCTACGCTGTCTCTCTGCGTTCTATTCTACGATCCTATAGTTTACTGAGATGCTACGCTGTCTCTCTGCGTTCTACGATCCTATAGTTTACTGAGACGCTACGCTGTCTCTCTGCGTTCTACGATCCTATAGTTTACTGAGACGCTACGCTGTCTCTCTGCGTTCTACGATCCTATAGTTTACTGAGACGCTACGCTGTCTCTCTGCGTTCTACGATCCTATAGTTTACTGAGACGCTACGCTGTCTCGCTGCGTTCTACGATCCTATAGTTTACTGAGACGCTACGCTGATTCTCTGCGTTCTACGATCCTATAGTTTACTGAGACGCTACGCTGTCTCTCTGCGTTCTACGATCCTATAGTTTACTGAGACGCTACGCTGTCTCTCTGCGTTCTACGATCCTATAGTTTACTGAGACGCTACGCTGTCTCTCTGCGTTCTACGATCCTATAGTTTACTGAGACGCTACGCTGTCTCTCTGCGTTCTACGATCCTATAGTTTACTGAGACGCTACGCTGTCTCTCTGCGTTCTATGATCCTATAGTTTACAGTATCTCCATATCTCCATGCTGTGTCATCATGTATTGAATATTGTTTTGTTTCTCTTCAGGTTTTGGATCTTCATGAGAACAAACTCACATCTCTGCCTGAAGACATCGGGAGACTGGTGTCATTGCAGGTAAGATGCCCCTACTGGCAGTCTGGTGGCATTGCAGGTAAGATGCCCCTACTGGGGTGCAGTCCGTCTAAAATTGAACCAAATGGACCCTTACGTGTCTGTAACTCTGAGAGTGTACAAATGGAACCAAATGGACCCTTACAGGTCTGTAACTCTGAGAGTGTACAAATGGAACCAAATGGACCCTTACGGGTCTGTGACTCTGAGAGTGTACAAATGGAATCAAATGGACCCTTACGGGTCTGTGACTCTGAGAGTGTACAAATGGAACCAAATGGACCCTTACGGGTCTGTGACTCTGAGTGTACAAATGGAACCAAATGGACCCTTACAGGTCTGTGACTCTGAGAGTGTACAAATGGAACCAAATGGACCCTTACAGGTCTGTGACTCTGAGAGTGCACAAATGGAACCAAATGGACCCTTACAGGTCTGTGACTCTGAGAGTGTACAAATGGAACCAAATGGACCCTTACAGGTCTGTGACTATGAGAGTGTACAAATGGAACCAAATGGACCCTTACAGGTCTGTGACAATGAGAGTGTACAAATGGAACCAAATGGACCCTTACAGGCTGTAAATATAGTGTTCTTACAGGGTGTAAATATAGTGTTCTTACAGGGTGTAAATATAGTGTTCTTACTGGTTCTAATGTTCCCCCAGGTACTCAACCTCCAGCAGAACCAGATCAAATCCCTCCCAGACTCCATCGGTAACCTCCAGCTGCTACAGACGCTCAATGTCAAAGGTGAGATGCTGCCTTACCACTGTAGACCACTAGGGTGCACTGTACCACTGTGATTTAGAGGTCTTCACAGGTCCCAAAAAAATGACTGAAATCGAAATGGACCGTAAAATTTCGTCCGATTCCGTCCCGTTCCGACTTTCTTTGTTTTTTTACAGACCGAAACCCTGACATGTTGTCCCGAAATCCTTTTATTTCCGAGGTTCCGAGAGACCCGGCAAGGTTTAACTGCTTTCTAATCAGCCTGGCAGTAGGAGTATCTACGCATCACGCATGCATTACGCACTCCTGTGGAAATAAGCTTAGTCTTTTCATGGATCTCCTTTTAGTAGACCTTGTACCAGTGAACTGTACTGTCATGAAACTGTACCTTTTCCTATGCAAACTGACAATAAAGTCTTCAAACCAAGCTATTTTTTCCCCACTGTAAATCTGATCCTAGAGCAGCATTATCATCTCACAGTTACACAGCCATTCTTCATGTCGCTGCCTCGTGGCTAATAACGCACCTGAATCTGATCCTCGGACAGCCTAAACACAGCACAGCACACACGTTAAACACAACTCCACTCTCCACTCCTAAACACAACACACACGTTAAACACAACTCCACTCTCCACTCCTAAACACAACACACACGTTAAACACAACTCCACTCTCCACCCCTAAACACACACACGTTAAACACAACTCCACTCTCCACTCCTAAACACAACACACACATTAAACACAACTCCACTCTCCACTCCTAAACACACACACGTTAAACACAACTCCACTCTCCACCCCTAAACACAACACACACGTTAAACACAATTCCACTCTCCACTCCTAAACACAACACACACATTAAACACAACTCCACTCTCCACCCCTAAACACACACACGTTAAACACAACTCCACTCTCCACTCCTAAACACAACACACACGTTAAACACAACTCCACTCTCCACTCCTAAACACACACGTTAAACACAACTCCACTCTCCACTCCTAAACACAACACACACGTTAAACACAACTCCACTCTCCACTCCTAAACACACACGTTAAACACAACTCCACTCTCCACTCCTAAACACAACACACACGTTAAACAGAACTCCAGTTCGATCCTTATCCTGATCAGAGGGGCGCAGTAGAGCACGCCAGTGCTCACACACATTTATTGATTACTTTACAGTTTGCATAAAAAAGCAGAAAGTACACACACGTCACACACAGTATGGTTCCTGTCGGGTAATACACATATTGATTGACAGCTTGTGTTCCGAGGGAGATGCAGCCATTCCGACCCGGCTCCGAGACCGAACCCTGTACGGGTCTCTCGGGTCCTCGGGTAATTTCAGGGGCACCGTGAAGACCTCTACTGTGATTACCACTTTAATCTATTTACTTTAATTACTGCCTTACCACTGTAGACCACTAGGGTGCACTGTGCCACTGTGATGACCATTTTAATCTGTTTACTTTCATTACCACTGTAGACCACTAGGGTGCACTGTGTTAGAACTACATTACCCATGATGCACTGTGCCACTGCTTGTCAATGTGTACAACATGAGACTAAACCATTTCCCCAGTAACTGTAGTTCTAACAGTGCATCATGGGTAATGTAGTTATAATGCCTCCACAGGTAACTGTAGTTCTAACAGTGCATCATGGGTAATGTGGTTCCACAGGTATCTGTAGTTCTAACACAGTGCATCATGGGTAATGTAGTTCTAACACAGTGCATCATGGGTAATGCGGTTCTACAGGTATATGTAGTTCTAACAGTGCATCATGGGTAATGTAGTTCTAACACAGTGCATCATGGGTAATGTAGTTCTAACACAGTGCATCGTGGGTAATGTGGTTCCACAGGTATCTGTAGTTCTAACACAGTTCATCATGGGTAATGTAGTTCTAACACAGTGCATCATGGGTAATGTAGTTCTAACACCGTGCATCATGGGTAATGTAGTTCTAACACAGTGCATTATGGGTAATGTGGTCCCACAGGTATCTGTAGTTCTAACACAGTGCATCATGGGTAATGTAGTTCTAACACAGTGCATCATGGGTAATGTGGTCCCACAGGTAACTGTCTCAGTGAAGTTCCATCCTCTCTGGGCTCGCTGAGCAGCCTGAGGACTCTGGATCTGAGTGACAACAACATCCGAGAACTTCCTAAATCTGTGGCCTATATCCGCACTCTGGAGGTGGGTGGAGCTTTAGGGTGGGTGGTGGGTGGAGCTTTAGGGTGGGTGGTGGGTGGAGCTTTAGGGAGGTGGGTGGAGCTTTAGGGTGGGTGGTGGGTGGAGCTTTAGGGTGAGTGGTGGGTGGAGCTTTAGGGAGGTGGGTGGGGCTTTAGGGTGGGTGGTGGGTGGAGCTTTAGGGTGGGTGGTGGGTGGAGCATTAGGGAGGTGGGTGGAGCTTTAGGGAGGTGGGTGGAGCTTTAGAGAGGTGGGTGGAGCTTTAGGGTGGTGGGTGGAGCTTTAGGGTGGTGGGTGGAGCTTTAGAGAGGTGGGTGGAGCTTTAGGGTGGTGGGTGGAGCTTTAGGGTGGTGGGTGGAGCTTTAGGGAGGTGGGTGGAGCTTTAGAGAGGTGGGTGGAGCTTTAGGGAGGTGGGTGGAGCTTTAGGGAGGTGGGTGGAGCTTTAGGGTGGTGGGTGGAGCTTTAGGAGGTGGGTGGAGCTTTAGGGAGGTGGGTGGAGCTTTAGGGAGGTGGGTGGAGCTGTTTTTTTTTATTCATTGAATAATGGAGAAGTCTGTTTCTTTTATAATTAATATGTCAACAAATCTGTCTGTGACTCTGTAGAGTTTCACTGTAGATGCAGTGAGTCTATCTGTCTGTCTGTCTGTCTTATCTTCAGAGTTTCACTCTAGATGCAGGGAACATGTGTTATCCTCCAGCCAGTGTGTGTGCAGGAGGAACAGCAGAGATCCAACGCTTCCTCTGTGCTGGTAAGACATTTACTGTCTCCTAGCATCATTTACTGTCTCCTAGCATCATTTACTGACTCCTAGCATCATTTACTGTCTCCTAGCATCATTTAATGTCTCCTAGCATCATTTACTGTCTCCTAGCATCATCTAGCATTGTCTACTGTCTCCTAGCATCATTTACTGTCTCCTAGCATCATTTACTGTCTCCTAGCATCATCTACTGTCTCCTAGCATCATTTACTGTCTCCTAGCATCATTTACTGTCTCCTAGCATCATCTAGCATCGTCTACTGTCTCCTAGCATCATTTACTGTCTCCTAGCATCATTTACTGTCTCCTAGCATCATCTAGCATCGTCTACTGTCTCCTAGCATTATTTACTGTCTCCTAGCATCATTTACTGTCTCCTAGCATCATTTACTGTCTCCTAGCATCATCTAGCATCATCTACTGTCTCCTAGCATCATTTACTGTCTCCTAGCATCATCTACTGTCTCCTAGCATCATCTACTGTCTCCTAGCATCATTTACTGTCTCCTAGCATCATCTACTGTCTCCTAGCATCATTTACTGTCTCCTAGCATCATCTACTGTCTCCTAGCATCATCTACTGTCTCCTAGCATCATTTACTGTCTCCTAGCATCATCTACTGTCTCCTAGCATCATCTACTGTCTCCTAGCATCATTTACTGTCTCCTAGCATCATCTACTGTCTCCTAGCATCATCTAGCATCATCTACTGTCTCCTAGCATCATTTACTGTCTCCTAGCATTATCTACTGTCCCCTAGCATCATTTACTGTCTCCTAGCATCATTTACTGTCTCCTAGCATCATCTACTGTCTCCTAGCATCATTTACTGTCTCCTAGCATCATTTACTGTCTCCTAGCATCGTCTACTGTCTCCTAGCATCATCTACTGTCTCCTAGCATCATCTACTGTCTCCTAGCATCATTTACTGTCTCCTAGCATCGTCTACTGTCTCCTAGCATCGTTTACTGTCTCCTAGCATCGTCTACTGTCTCCTAGCATCGTCTACTGTCTCCTAGCATCGTCTACTGTCTCCTAGCATCATTTACTGTCTCCTAGCATCATTTACTGTCTCCTAGCATTGTCTACTGTCTCCTAGCATCGTCTACTGTCTCCTAGCATCATCTACTGTCTCCTAGCATCATCTACTGTCTCCTAGCATCATTTACTGTCTCCTAGCATCGTTGTGTTTAATAGAGTATTGTTTCTTCTTCATGTGTTTAATAGAGTATTGTTTTCTTCATGTGTTTTATCAGAACTAGGAGAAGAGTATTGTCCTCCATCTCAGTATCTGCTGCCGGTGTTGGAAAGCGACCGCCTCAACTTACACTTTGACTATGTGGATGGAGAACAGGCCTGGCAGGTAGGACTATGCTATGCTATGCTATGCTATGATATGATATATTATACCAGTACGATGTTGTCTATGCTATGCTACGCTACACTATGCTATGCTATGCTGCTATGATATGATATTCTATAGAGCACTGAAGTCCTTTTTAAAGTGACGTCTTGTGAGCCTGCTGATCTGCTATTGTTTGTCAAATGTCCCAGAATAAATGACAAAGTAAATATCATTATTTTAATAAAGACTTGAATGTTCTCGTCCTTCAGAGTAAAGGTAATCATTAATAAATACTTGTATGTTTTCTTCACAGAGTAAATTTAACGAGTATGAGAAGAGGAAGGTACGTGACAGAAAAACCAACATCACAACCACAAACACTACTATTACTATTATTGCGACCGTCAGGGAGCAGTTTACTATGAAAACCTCCACCGGCCGTCCGTCGGTCGGTCGGTCGGTCGGTCACACGTCACACGTCACACCTTTGCCCTGCTCATATCTCCGCATCAGTATATAGGGCTTGTTTGTTTATTGTATGACATCACGCCACATCATCAGCTGTGGACTCTGTGATGTCATCGTATCTCCATATATGGCCATCTCCGTATCAGTATATAGGGCTTGTTTGTTTATTGTATGACATCACGCCACATCATCAGCTGTGGACTCTGTGATGTCATCATATCTCCATATATGGCCATCTCCGTATATGGAGATATAAGTCGTCCATGCCCAAGTATGGGCTGGTGAGGTCAGACTTTGTGTGATGCGTAGGTTATCTCCATATATGGAGATTCAACATTCCAGGCAATGCTCTCTTCCCTGGTGAGAATTGCCCCTTTATATAGGGCTTGTTTGTGTATTGTATGACATCACGCCACATCATCAGCTGTGGACTCTGTGATGTCATCGTATCTCCATATATGGCCATCTCCGTATATGGAGATATAAGTCGTCCATGCCCAGGTATGGGCTGGTGAGGTCAGACTTTGTGTGATGCGTAGGTTATCTCCATATATGGAGATTCAACATTCCAGGTGTAACTATGGCTACCCGTATGACGTGAGAGGTGGAGGTTGTGATATTTGTGGAGATAAGCGACCAACGGTCGCTTATCTCCCGATTAGGGAGTCTTACTGGTTATTACTACTATTACTATCACTACTACTACTACTACTACTACTATTACTATCACTACTACTACTACTACTATTACTATCACTACTACTACTACTACTACTACTCAGTGTAAAATTCGATTTAGTTTTAGTCAGTCTTTTTCATAAAATTATATATTTTATATTTAGTTTTATTTGACAAAATATCATAATATTTTAGTCGACTAAATCTACAGTTGATTTTGACAACAAAAATGTATTTTGGCGATGCCGTGATTGTGTCATAAAGCCTGCTTTTACACTTGCATTTGTAGATCTGCTATTTTCAGAGCACAACCAAACATCTCGTCTTTCAGTCCTACTGGATCTCTTCTCCCTCCCTGACATTTTAGTCTAGGTTTGATTTGTTGATGATATGGTTGATATTTGTAGCCAAATCTTAGTCATTTTCGTCAGTTGAAAGAGTCGACAAACTACTTTCGCCATAGTTTTAGTAGACGGCCACCAGGTGGCGCTAGCGTATCAACCGATACAGATCCGATACCAGAAAGTCCAGCGACCGGGGGGAAAAAACACTCTGAACGACACAACGTGAGGGCGTCACTGTTTCCTCCTGTTCCTCGTCTTTCTGAGCAGAGGTTAAAGGTCAAAGGTCATTGTGTTTCAGGAGCAGAGGTTAAAGGTCAAAGGTCATGTGTTTCAGGAGCAGAAGCTGCAGGAGGCGCTGGCCTTTGAGCGACAGCTGGAGGAGACGCACAAGGAGCACCAACAGCTCCTCCTGCTCAACTCCTCCCACAAGGAGAACATCCTCAACTCTGTCAGAATGGTAGAGTTTAACTCCTATTAACTCAGTCAGAATGGTAGACTTTAACTCCTATTAACTCCTATTAACTCCTTAACTCAGTCAGAATGGTAGAGTAACTCCTATTAACTCCTATTAACTCAATCAGAATGGTAGAGTTTAACTCCTATTAACTCAGTCAGAATGGTAGAGTTTAACTCCTATTAACTCAGTCAGAATGGTAGAGTAACTCCTATTAACTCAGTCAGAATGGTAGAGTAACTCCTATTAACTCCTATTAACTCAGTCAGAATGGTAGAGTTTAACTCCTATTAACTCAGTCAGAATGGTAGAGTTTAACTCCTATTAACTCAGTCAGAATGGTAGAGTAACTCATATTAACTCAGTCAGAATGGTAGAGTAACTCCTATTAACTCCTATTAACTCAGTCAGAATGGTAGAGTTTAACTCCTATTAACTCAGTCAGAATGGTAGAGTTTAACTCCTATTAACTCAGTCAGAATGGTAGAGTAACTCCTATTAACTCCTATTAACTCAGTCAGAATGGTAGAGTAACTCCTATTAACTCAGTCAGAATGGTAGAGTAACTCCTATTAACTCAGTCAGAATGGTAGAGTAACTCCTATTAACTCTGTCAGAATGGTAGAGTAACTCCTATTAACTCAGTCAGAATGGTAGAGTAACTCCTATTAACTCCTTAACTCAGTCAGAATGGCAGAGTAACTCCTATTAACTCAGTCAGAATGGTAGAGTAACTCCTATTAACTCCTATTAACTCAGTCAGAATGGTAGAGTAACTCCTATTAACTCAGTCAGAATGGTAGAGTAACTCCTATTAAGTCAGTCAGAATGGTAGAGTTTAAGTCCTATTAACTCCTATTAACTCAGTCAGAATGTTAGAGTAACTCCTATTAACTCATATTAACTCAGTCAGAATGGTAGAGTAACTCCTATTAACTCAGTCAGAATGGTAGAGTAACTCCTATTAACTCAGTCAGTCAGAATGGTAGAGTAACTCCTATTAACTCCTCCCACAAGGAGAACATCCTCAACTCAGTCAGAATGGTAGAGTTTAAGTCCTATTAACTCCTATTAACTCAGTCAGATTGGTAGTTTAACTAAAATAAGGGTTAGGGTTAGGGTATATATAACATATTTATTATAGGAGCAGGGTCTGTGATATGTAATATAACATATATGTATATAATATACATTATGTGTATATATATATATATATATATATATATATATATATATATATATATTAGGAACAGGAAAGGGTGGAGCAGGGTCTGTGTCGGCAGCAGAAGGTGGTGGAGGTGGAGAGGCTGTGTTTACTGGGTCGAGTCCGACAGGCAGAAAACCAAGTCAGCAGCCGCATCAGCAACCTGCTAATGGACGCTAACAGGTAGGATACCTCTCTTATCCAATCAGGACAGAGCTAACAGGTAGGATCTTATCCAATCAGGGCAGAGCTACAGTATCACATCTATATCACAATATAGAGCTGTTTAACACTGTTACTGAACAAACACTCTATAGCAGTGTTTCTCAATCTTTTTTGGCTTGAGTACCCCCTTTCCCTGATTTCTGATATAATAATATTTAAATGGAGGTATATAATAATATTTAAATATTTAAATGGAGGTATATAATATTTAAATGGAGGTATGTAATAATATTTAAATGGAGGTATATACAAATATTTAAATGGAGGTATATGATATTTGAATGGAGGTATGTAATAATATTTAAATGGAGGTATGTAATAATATTTAAATGGAGGTATATACAAATATTTAAATGGAGGTATATAATATTTGAATGGAGGTATGTCATAATATTTAAATGGAGGTATATAATATTTAAATGGAGGTATGTAATAATATTTAAATGGAGGTATATAATAATGTTTAAATGGAGGTATATAATAATATTTAAATGGAGGTATATAATATTTAAATGGAGGTATGTAATAATATTTAAATGGAGGTATATAATAATATTTAAATGGAGGTATATAATAATATTTAAATGGAGGTATATAATAATATTTAAATGGAGGTATATAATAATGTTTAAATGGAGGTATATAATAATATTTAAATGGAGGTATATAATATTTAAATGGAGGTATGTAATAATATTTAAATGGAGGTATATAATAATATTTAAATGGAGGTATATAATAATATTTAAATGGAGGGATGTAATAATATTTAAATGGAGGTATGTAATAATATTTAAATGGAGGTATATAATATTTAAATGGAGGTATATAATATTTAAATGGAGGTATATAATAATATTTAAATGGAGGTATATAATAATATTTAAATGGAGGTATATAATAATATTCAAATGGAGGTATATAATAATATTTAAATGGAGGTATATAATAATATTTAAATGGAGGTATATAATAATATTTAAATGGAGGTATATAATAATATTTAAATGGAGGTATATAATATTTAAATGGAGGTATATAATAATATTTAAATGGAGGTATATAATAATATTTAAATGGAGGTATATAATAATATTTAAATGGAGGTATATAATAATATTTAAATGGAGGTATGTAATAATATTTAAATGGAGGTATGTAATAATATTTAAATGGAGGTATGTAATAATATTTAAATGGAGGTATATAATATTTAAATGGAGGTATATAATAATATTTAAATGGAGGTATATAATAATATTTAAATGGAGGTATATAATAATATTTAAATGGAGGTATATAATAATATTTAAATGGAGGTATGTAATAATATTTAAATGGAGGTATATAATAATATTTAAATGGAGGTATATAATAATATTTAAATGGAGGTATATAATAATATTTAAATGGAGGTATGTAATAATATTTAAATGGAGGTAAACAATAATATTTAAATGGAGGTATGTAATAATATTTAAATGGAGGTATATAATAATGTTTAAATGGAGGTATATAATAATATTTAAATGGAGGTATATAATAATATTTAAATGGAGGTATGTAATAATATTTAAATGGAGGTATATAATAATATTTAAATGGAGGTATATAATAATATTTAAATGGAGGTATATAATAATATTTAAATGGAGGTATGTAATAATATTTAAATGGAGGTATATAATAATATTTAAATGGAGGTATATAATAATATTTAAATGGAGGTATATAATAATATTTAAATGGAGGTATATAATATATATAATAATATTTAAATGGAGATATATAATATTATGTAAATGGAGGTACAGTACAGTATAATAATATTAAAGGTTGTGGGTTCAGTACAGTATAATAATATTAAAGGTTGTGGGTTCAGTACAGTATAATAATATTAAAGGTTGTGGGTTCCATTCCAGACAGAAGAAGAGTGCAGCCTTCCTGACAGCGTTGGAGGAAGACAGGTATCTGTCTGTCTGCCTGTCTGCCTGTCTGTCTGTCTGTCTGTCTGTCTGTCTGTCTGTCTGTCTGCCTGTCTGTCTATCTGTCTGTCTGTCTGTCTGTCTGTCTGTCTGTCTGTCTGTCTGTCTGTCTGTCTGTCTGTCTGTCTGTCTGTCTGTCTGAATGTATGTCTGCCTGTCTGTCTGTCTGTCTGTCTGTCTGTCTGTCTGTCTGTCTGTCTGTCTGTCTGTCTGCCTGTCTGTCTGCCTGCCTGTCTGCCTGTCTGTCTGTCTGTCTGTCTGTCTGTCTGTCTGTCTGAATGAATTGTCATAAATTGTAACCTCGCCTACCAGGCTTTCTGGGGGAAAGCCTGGTGTACGTTCACAACAGGCCGTTAGACCACTAGAAGAAGCGGCGTCGCTTTGATTTGGTTCCCTCCGTTTGTTTCCCCAATCCCTATTAAAATGCTCCAGTAGCCTAGTGTAGTCTTGATTTGGTTCCCTCCGTTTGTTTCCCCAATCCCTATTAAAATGCTCCAGTAGCCTAGTGTAGTCTTGTTTCCCCAATCCCTATTAAAATGCTCCAGTAGCCTAGTGTAGTCTTGTTTCCCCAATCCCTATTAAAATGCTCCAGTAGCCTAGTGTAGTCTTGCCAGTCGCTATGAGTTGGACTAAAAGATGCAAATACCAAATGCATTTTTCAAAAGCAAAACTACTCCGCATCAAGGAGTTTATTAGGTAGGCCCTAAAAGTATGTCCATGAGCGCAGAGGAATTATTTTGGGTTAAAACTGTTTCCGGTGGATAGTTCCGGCCAAATTGTAGTCCTTTGAGTACTACAACATTAAGTTAAGTGCTGCATCCCATTGCTGTGAAAGGCGCTGCGCTGTTTGTAAGCAGCCCATTGGCTTATTAACACAGTGTTGCTAAGACACAGTCTCCGCCCCCTACACCAATCCCTTCCCATCGGCTGTAGGTCAGTCCACAACACAAATTGCCTGCGCGAGAGTGCGTACTTATTATAACTCTATGGCATACGACAGTACTCGGCTCAGAACATTGTTTAATGTCTTTAAAAAAGAAAACGTGCGACAAAGATTGTGTACCAACAGATTTGACATGAATCCATGATAGGTGATAGCCAAAACAACAAAGTGAAAAAGCAAGCAGAAAATAAGCCATGGATATATTGGTATTCCTGGGAGCACTACAGTAGCCTATTTCTTGTCTGCCAACTAAAGCGACCCCAGACTGGCTGGTATGTGAAATAACATAAGCATGCGTTGATTTTGTTTTTAAAACCTAATGGTTATTACTGTATGCCAATATGATTAAACTAGTGTTGGGTAACCAGAGAGTGGGCACATGAGAACCAGGTAGACCTGTTTTGAAAAAAAGAAATACAAAAATACACTACATGATTTTAAGGTATAGGACATGGCCCAAAGACACCCGAAATGATATTGTGAAAGGAAAAATATGATTTAATATAGGAAAATACCTGTTTTAGCCAACTTTATAACCGAAAATACCCGATTTTTCGGCGTCGCCTTCGGCAACGCTACTTTCCTCAGAAATATAATGAGGTGTCCCGTATTTGAAACTCTGGGAGTTGGCAACCCTACCCAGACTACATTAATGCTACAAACTTCTGTTCTGCTGCTTGTAGTTTAAACTGTGATGTAAAAGTAACACATTGCTGCCCCCTGTAGGATCTTCTATAGTTTAAACTGTGATGTAAAAGTAACACATTGCTGCCCCCTGTAGGATCCACATGGAACAGCTGACTGCCATCACACAGGAGGAAACCAATTCACTGAGGAAGAGAGAAGTGGCAGGTCAGTTATTCATTATTATTATTATTATTATATAATACCAGGCACGTGCACACACAGACATCCAAGGGGGCTTGAGCCCCTGCCCTTTCAGTTTCTCCCATGGTGAAAGAAGCACAAATTGCCTTGTCCAAACTCTCAGTATTCACTTGACTGTGCTTTAGATCAGTGTGGTATCAAGTACCAAAAATAGTCGACCAACGAGTTGTGAGCTTGGAGGTCTGCTATTTTCTAAAAGCCCCTGCCTCTCTAACATTCTCTGCACGTCCCTGACATATATTAATAATTATATTAATATGTTTCAGCTGCCATGCAGAAGCTGTTATCAGACAGTGTTTCATATATAATATATAATATTATGTATATATATTATGTATATTATGTTGTGTGTATAATATGTTATGTTTCAGCTGCCATGGAGAAGCCGTTATCAGACAGTGTTTCATATATAATATTATATTAGTATGTTATGTTTCATATATATGTATAATATTATATTATTATGTTATGTTTCATATATAATATTATATTATTATGTTATGTTTCATATATATGTATAATATTATATTATTATGTTTCAGCTGCCATGCAGAAGCTGTTATCAGACAGTGTTTCCATGACGGTGCTTCAGGAGGCCAGCGACTGCAGGAGACAGAGCATGGTGTCTGAAGCCTTCAGGAGGTTAATATTATACCCTTATTAATACCACGCTAACAGGAGACAGAGCATGGTTTCTGACGCCTTTAGAAGGTTAATATTACACCATTATTATTAATATATTATCATTACTAACAGGAGACAGAGCATGGTTTCTGAGGCCTTTAGAAGGTTAATATTACACCATTATTATTAATATATTATCATTACTAACAGGAGACAGAGCATGGTTTCTGAGGCCTTTAGAAGGTTAATATTACACCATTATTATTAATATATTATCATTACTAACAGGAGACAGAGCATGGTCTCTGAGGACTTCAGGAGGTTAATATTATACCATTATTAACACAACTACTGCCTCTTAATCTGAAGGTTTGCTTGGTGCCTCTGTGCCACGCCGTTTCCTCCATAGGCCGCCGCTATTATTTTGAAGGGCTGGAAGGGGGTTGTTTTAGTTTTTTTGGATTATCACTTGACGGCAACGATTACGTCATCTAGTCACATGACAGTGTGGGTCCAGAAGGGAAACATGGCTGCGCCCATCCCGAGTCTAGAGTGTGCAGAGTGGAGACCCCTCTTTGTATACAAATGTCTTTTATGAGTTATTGAAGTGTCTTTATGGGCCTCTCAATGGATTTACTATGGAGGAGCTTCACTTCGCGTGCACGCCCGACGTGCGTTGTAAACAAATCGCGGACATTACCGATGCGGGCGGGACCGGAGCGACGTACAGTAAGTAATAATATCTTTACTGTATATACAGTAAGATTGACAGTCCTCACCGTCAACGGCGCCATGGTATTAACCCTTTCAATGACGGTGAGGACTGTCAACGGCAGCAGAACAGTTAATACCACACTAACAGGAGACAGAGCATGGTCTCTGAAGCCTTCAGAAGGTTAATATTACACCATTATTATTATATTATCATTACTAACAGGAGACAGAGCATGGTGTCTGAAGCCTTCAGGAGGTTAATATTATACCATTATTATTAATATATTATCATTACTAACAGGAGACAGAGTATGGTCTCTGAGGCCTTCAGAAGGTTAATATTATACCATTATTAATACCACACTAACAGGAGACAGAGCATGGTGTCTGAGGCCTTCAGAAGGTTAATATTACACCATTATTATTATATTATCATTACTAACAGGAGACAGAGCATGGAGGATCGGCGATCTGATTTTCGATTGTTTTTGATCAAATCTATTGTCTTCTGTCATTAAATCTATAGTTTATTAAATGTGTTTTCTCCTGTCCTGTCAGTGCTCAGAGTGTATTAATCTATAGTTTATTGTATTTATAGAATAAATTAATGATTCTCTCCTCAGTATTAATCTATAGTTTATTGTATTTATAGAATAAATTAATGATTCTCTCCTCAGTATTAATCTATAGTTTAGTAGTTTATAGAATAAATTAATGATTCTCTCCTCAGTATTAATCTATAGTTTATTAGTTTATAGAATAAATTAATGATTCTCTCCTCAGTAATAATCTATAGTGTATTGTATTTATAGAATAAATTAATGAAGTATAATTGATCTTCTCTTCTCAGTGCTCAGAGTCTGGATATGAGGTTTGACCAGGTTCTGTCTCTACAACAACTGGACAAGTCCAAAGCCATCGCACACATCTTAGAGGAGGTACACACACACACACACACACACGCACACGCACGCACGCGTGCGCGTACACATACACACTAATTGGTCCTATTGCATGACAATTCACTACCGCTGAGCAGATATGCCTTCCGGTTGGTTCTAGCTGAAGTGGAGGAAGTGATGCGTTTAAGGGAAGTTACATCATGCGGTGCGAGTCTGTTTATATTCCCCAGTGAAACAAACACAAATAGATTGTAGCTCTTAACTTTTTCAATGCCATCCCATTTCTGTGTTTTTTTACAACCACAAGAAAACGCTGTCTACACATCTATCCGTTCTGCCCATTCTTTTCAGTACCCTTGGTGACGCTAAATTCCACCATAGTTACACTCATACAACCATGCTAACAAATACCTACTTTCGCGTTGGGCGCTCCACGCACACGCTCCGTGCATGTGACGATCGGAACCGGGTTGCCCCACGCTGCCCAGATCTTTTTTCGGATTGAAAATCTGACTTATGGGTGAGAAGAAAAGTGTGTTTATATTTATAATAGAGTCTAACCAGAATCATAACAAAGCAGACCCAGAATGGATCGTGCACTTCCGCGTTCACGTTCAATCACATGATCTGCCGCTGGAGGCAAGCAAGGGTTTCGAATGTTTAATAAATCCGGCAAAAATAATGTATTTTGAGTTGTTTTATAACAAAAATAGCATATTCTCGTTAATCTACGTCAGTGGCCTAGTTGCCTAATTAATGATTCTCGTCAATCTATATCTGTGGCATTAAATGAGTTAATAATAATAATAATAATAATAATTAACAGGAGGAGATGCAGAAAGCAGCCTTCGAGGCTCTACAGCTGCAGAAAGACAGCGTTCACGGATACATCCGCAACCAGGTTAGTACCTACCTACGTACCTACCTAGTACCTACCTACCTACCTGCCTAGTACCTACCTACCTACCTACCTACCTACCTACCTACAGTACCTACCTAGTCTGCTACTACATAGCCTACTAGCAGTGCAGCAGAGGCAAGCCTAAATAAGCCAGAGACTTTTCCCTGTCACACATTTTAACTAAAATACCATATTCTCAATCTCAACTCTCAGTTCCCAAACCAATCCACTCCACAGCAAAGCTAGCTTAAACACTGCCGCGGGAGTTCCATCGGTTGCCACGTTCTGTGAATGAAACGAGCGACCAGGCCTATGAAAACAAGCGCAAAAGAAGCAACCAGTTTCACCTATTGAGCTCTATTACATTAGCTATTTTCTAAAAAGGATGTTGAAAGCAAGGCCAAATAAGCAACTACACTTTAGAAACAAGCCCAGACAAAAGCAACTAGAGATTTTACAGGAAAACAAGACCAAAGTCGCTTATAATGAGCAGACCTGGCAACACTGCCAACCAGCCGTTTGAATTCAATGTTCTGTTGCCCGACTTTTAAATGCCAAGTTTACCACCTAATGCCAGCAGACTACAACAGACTGACAGTTTAACTAATGCCAGCAGACTACAACAGACTGACAGTTTAACTAATGCCAACAGACTACAACAGACTGACAGTTTAACTAATGCCAGCAGACTACAACAGACTGACAGTTTAACTAATGCCAACAGACTACAATAGACTGACAGTTTAACTAATGCCAACAGACTACAACAGACTGACAGTTTAACTAATGCCAGCAGACTACAACAGACTGACAGTTTAACTAATGCCAGCAGACTACAACATACTGACAGTTTAACTAATGCCAACAGACTACAACAGACTGACAGTTTAACTAATGCCAGCAGACTACAACATACTGACAGTTTAACTAATGCCAACAGACTACAACAGACTGACAGTTTAACTAATGCCAACAGACTACAACAGACTGACAGTTTAACTAATGCCAACAGACTACAACAGACTGACAGTTTAACTAATGCCAGCAGACTACAACAGACTGACAGTTTAACTAATGCCAACAGACTACAATAGACTGACAGTTTAACTAATGCCAACAGACTACAACAGACTGACAGTTTAACTAATGCCAGCAGACTACAACAGACTGACAGTTTAACTAATGCCAACAGACTACAACATACTGACAGTTTAACTAATGCCAGCAGACTACAACAGACTGACAGTTTAACTAATGCCAGCAGACTACAACAGACTGACAGTTTAACTAATGCCTGCAGACTACAACAGACTACAACAGACTGACAGTTTAACTAATGCCAGCAGACTACAACAGACTGGCAGTTTGGAGCAGTTGGAAGTAGTCTGTTTGGTGTGGAGACACCTTTAGGGGTCACTGGAGGATCCACTATTTTCCTCATGCGGCTGCGGCGAAGCGTAAACAGAGATTCAAACGGTCTTCATCTCCCTGATCGCTTCATGAGGCTTCTTGTTTTATTCAGTTGTCATCTCCATTATGCATCTCATGGTTTTATCTCCATATGGTCCATATGGTCCATGCAGATCATCTCATAAAGTTTTATCTCCATATGGTCCATATGGTCCATGCAGATCATCTCATAAAGTTTCATCTCCATATGGTCCATATGGTCCATATGGTCCATGCAGATCATCTCATAAAGTTTTATCTCCACATCGCCCACACAGATCAAGCTCATAGAGGATGAGTTGATGTTTTATCTCCATGTAGATCATCTCATGGTTTTATCTCCATATGGTCCATATGGCCCATGCAGATCAGTCATCTCATAAAGTTTTATCTCCATATCGCCCACACAGATCAAGCTCATAGAGGATGAGTTGATGTTTTATCTCCATGTAGATCATCTCATGGTTTTATCTCCATATGGTCCATATGGCCCATACAGATCAGTCATCTCATAAAGTTTTATCTCCATATCGCCCACACAGATCAAGCTCATAGAGGATGAGTTGATGCAGCTGACCAAGCTGGAGGTAAAGAGACGAACGCTGGACGCTGAGAGCCTGCAGGTCTGTTTGAACATCGTTTATGTTGGTTTGTTTCATTTGGTTCGTATCTTCAGTCCATTTCATCCTAATCTCTCATTTGGTTCGTATCTTCAGTCCATTTCATCCTAATCTTTCATTTGGTTCGTATCTTCAGTCCATTTCATTCTAATCTCTCATTTGGTTTGTATCTTCAGTCCATTTCATCCTAATCTTTCATTTGGTTCGTATCTTCAGTCCATTTCATCCTAATCTTTCATTTGGTTCTTGAGCCATTTGGGACGGGACGATAATCGCTATTATCGTTTATCGTGATAAAAAAAAAAAAAAAAATGTTCCGCCCCAGGATAATGGATGTTCGGGATATATTAGTCCAGTAGCCAGCCCATAGAGCCCCATTGTGAACCCGGACATTTTGAGTACCCTAAAGTTTTATGTTAGAAATGTTGAGTATGGGTCCCCAGCATGTAGAAACTGCCGGATGCTAACTTGCATATGTTGAGCAATTTTCCCAATTAGCTTTAATTAGCATAATCACCTATAATAATGGATAATATGTCAAAAACTGATTGGCTGATTTGAACAATATTGGAGTGGTTTTGGGGGTTATTGAGGATGCTGAATCCATTTCTGACATTTTCTAAATTCAAAATGGCTGTTTTAAACCGGAAATGGCCATATACCAACTTAAATTGGGATGATTTTGATACTTTTTTGTTGATTTTCCAAATGATGAAGTGACTATTTTTGCTAGGCTATTGTGGCAGTCATTGTTCTAATCATTTTCTGTGGATTGTCTATATTTGGCTTTTGAAATGCAGATAATGTATAAGCATATAAATAACCACATTTATAATTTAATTCATAATCAAAATCAACAAAAAAGTATCAAAATCATCCCAATTTAAGTTGGTATATGGTCATTTCCGGTTTAAAACAGTCATTTTGAATTCAGAAAATGTCAGAAATGGATTCAGCATCCTCAATAACCCCCAAAACCACTCCAATATTGTTCAAATCAGCCAATCAGTTTTTGACATATTATCCATTATTATAGGTGACTAGAAGCTAGCGTCTAGTCGGCGACCTGGCCAACTCGGGAACGATGTAAATAGGGAATGAATGCCCCGCCCTTTAATGCAAACCCCATTATACCTGTTGTCATAGGACCCGTCTTGACCATCTGTTTGCCTGTGTCCATTTATGCCCATATATGGAGATATCTGTATCTGTCTGTCTGTCGGCATCCATTTTATGTCCATATATGGAGATCACTGCAGATATAATCCTGGGTCCATTTTATGCCCATATATGGCCATATATGGAGATATCTGTTTATTTGCATCCATGTTATGCCCATATATGGAGATCTCTGTATCTGTCTGTCTGTGTCCCTTTATGCCCGTATATGGAGATCTTTGTGATTCTGCGTCCATTTTATGCCCATATATGCCATATATGGAGATATCTTTTTATCTGCGTCCATTTTATGCCCATATATGAGATCTCTGTCGCTTTTTGTTTGTTTCTTCTTTAAGCATATGGAGATATCTGTTTATATGCGTCCATTTTATGCCCATATATGAGATCTCTGTCGCTTTTTGTTTGTTTCTTCTTTAAGCAGAATACGCAGCCTGCTTAAATCTGCATCATTCAAGTCATCCTCCCAGTCCCACGCTTTGTTGCTTGTCTTATGTTTGTCTTGTCTCTTTTATTTTCTTTATCTTTTTTGGAGCGGACCCCATTAATGCAAACCCCAATATACCTGTTGTCATAGGACACGTTTTGACCATCTATCTGTTTGCCTTTGTCCCCACCCTTTAATGCAAACCCCAATATACCTGTTGTCATAGGACCCGTTTTGACCATCTGTTTGCCTTTGTCCCCTTATGCCCATATATGGAGATCTCTGCACACACAGTACCGGTTGCGGAAAACTCTGATGTCAGACATCAGCTCCGCATACGGGCATTCATTTTATGCCCATATCTGGAGAACGCGCGTGCCGGTGGGAAGAAGGGTTCTCGAGATACGCGGATTACATACATACATACACATTCACAGAGATTTTTTGTTGACTCATGTGGAGTACGTGATGTCAGAGCCTGTGATGTCACAATGAGTCAGCGCTTGCGCCGGTTTCCTCCGAAACACCTGATGTCAACAATCAGCTCCGCATATGGTGATTCCGAACGTTTCGCGCCGGCGTACGTGATGTCAGAGCCTTTTATGAAGTGATGTCACAATGAGTCAGCGCGCAGAGATACATACACGCAGAGATACATACACGCAGAGATTTGTCGCATTTATAGATAGATTATGCCAATTAAAGCGAATTATGCTAATTGTGAAAATTGCTCAACATATGCAAGTTAGCATCCGGCAGTTTCTACATGCTGGGGACCCATACTCAACATTTCTAACATAAAACTTTAGGGTACTCAAAATGTCCGGGTTCACATTTTGGCTACTAGACTATATTGATTATCGTGATTATATAATTCCTTTTTTCACAATAATCGTAGTCTGGCGTAGACAAACAACTATTCCACAATCTCCGAATGTACTACACCTCCTGAACGTTATATAGAGTCTGGAACTACACCTCCTGAATGCTATATAGAGTCTGGAACTACACCTCCTGAATGTTATATAGAGTCTGGAACTACACCTCCTGAATGTTATATAGAGTCTGGAACTACACCTCCTGAATGCTATATAGAGTCTGGAACTACACCTCCTGAATGTTATATAGAGTCTGGAACTACACCTCCTGAATGCTATATAGAGTCTGGAACTACACCTCCTGAATGTTATATAGAGTCTGGAACTACACCTCCTGAATGTTATATAGAGTCTGGAACTACACCTCCTGAATGTTATATAGAGTCTGGAACTACACCTCCTGAATGTTATATAGAGTCTGGAACTACACCTCCTGAATGTTATATAGAGTCTGGAACTACACCTCCTGAATGCTATATAGAGTCTGGAACTACACCTCCTGAATGTTATATATAGTCTGGAACTACACCTCCTGAATGCTATATAGAGTCTGGAACTACACCTCCTGAATGTTATATAGAGTCTGGAACTACACCTCCTGAATGTTATATAGAGTCTGGAACTACACCTCCTGAATGCTATATAGAGTCTGGAACTACACCTCCTGAATGCTATATAGAGTCTGGAACTACACCTCCTGAATGTTATATAGAGTCTGGAACTACACTTCCTGAATGTTATATAGAGTCTGG
The DNA here is from genome assembly GCF_963921795.1 of Nannobrachium achirus. Taxonomy (NCBI): domain Eukaryota; kingdom Metazoa; phylum Chordata; class Actinopteri; order Myctophiformes; family Myctophidae; genus Nannobrachium; species Nannobrachium achirus. The sequence goes on along the minus strand of NC_137822.1, from coordinate 50,897,599 downwards.
AACTACACCTCCTGAATGTTATATAGAGTCTGGAACTACACCTCCTGAACGTTATATAGAGTCTGGAACTACACCTCCTGAATGTTATATAGAGTCTGGAACTACACCTCCTGAATGCTATATAGAGTCTGGAACTACACCTCCTGAATGTTATATAGAGTCTGGAACTACACCTCCTGAATGCTATATAGAGTCTGGAACTACACCTCCTGAATGCTATATAGAGTCTGGAACTATGGAATGCTAATTTTCACAATTAGCATAATTCGCTTTAATTGGCATAATCTATCTATAAATGCGACAAATCTCTGCGTGTATGTATCTCTGCGTGTATGTAACCCGCGTATCTCGAGAACCGTTCGTCCCACCGGCTTCAGATTCGGCACGCGCGTTCCCCGACGCGGCGCGGAGTGCAGTGCCGAGCCTCGACCCGACCCGACGCACGGTTTTCCGAAACCGGCGCAAAACGTTCGGAATCTCCTTATGCAGAGCTGATTGTTGACATCAGGCTGTTCCGGAGGAAATCGGCGCAAGCCGAGGGCCACAACATTGAATCATGTCTAGGGTACCAAGCTGAGGGCCACAACATTGAATCATGTCTAGGGTACCAAGCCGAGGGCCACAACATTGAATCATGTCTAGGGTACCAAGCCGAGGGCCACAACATTGAATCATGTCTAGGGTACCAAGCCGAGGGCCACAACATTGAATTATGAGCCGAGGGCCACAACATTGAATTACGTCTAGGGTACCAAGCCGAGGGCCACAACATTGAATTACGTCTAGGGTACCAAGCCGAGGGCCACAACATTGAATTATGTCTAGGGTACCAAGCTGAGGGCCACAACATTGAATTATGTCTAGGGTACCAAGCCGAGGGCCACAACATTGAATTATGTCTAGGGTACCAAGCCGAGGGCCACAACATTGAATTATGTCTAGGGTACCAAGCCGAGGGCCACAACATTGAATCATGTCTAGGGTACCAAGCCGAGGGCCACAACATTGAATCATGTCTAGGGTACCAAGCCGAGGGCCACAACATTGAATCATGTCTAGGGTACCAAGCCGAGGGCTACAACATTGAATCATGTCTAGGGTACCAAGCCGAGGGCCACAACATTGAATTATGAGCCGAGGGCCACAACATTGAATTATGTCTAGGGTACCAAGCCGAGGGCCACAACATTGAATTATGTCTAGGGTACCAAGCCGAGGGCCACAACATTGAATTATGTCTAGGGTACCAAGCCGAGGGCCACAACATTGCAGGGGGCGACGGTGGTGTTCCCGCTACTCCAGCGACAGTTCAGATATCGTCGTTGTCGGGTGAAAATCTTGTATGTCCAAAACCATTCGTTTTGCATTTATCATTTAAAAAAGATTTAAACTAGTGAAAACAGCTGATCTACAAGCACACAACGCCTCGCACCGCGAGGCGTTGTGTGCTTGTAGATCTGATGGTTTCACTACTTTTGTGCGACGGCCTCGTATGATGAAGCAGGGCTTTGCTTTGTGAAAGAACGTACACATTTTGACATACATTTTGATGCGCTCTACCAAGTGCTGATGTTTCATAAGTTTGGATATGAAGCAAGTTTCCATACACAGATCAAAAGAACAACATATTTAAAGATGACAACTGGTTTACTTGTTTCGTGAATGAAAATAATATCTGGAGCATTTGGAATATTACAATTTTGAGGTTTCCACCCAACAACGACGATATGCTAGTGTTGTTGCTGCTCTTATACCACCATTATTACTGGGGTTGGTGGGGGCCAAAAATGCTACTTTGTTCTGTTGACCACTCTGTGTGTGTGTGTGTGTGTGTGTGTGTGTGTGTGTGTGTGTGTGTGTGTGTGTGTGTGTGTGTGTGTGTGTGTGTGTGTGTGTGTGTGTGTGTGTGTGTGCAGGGAGTTCTAACCAATCAGCGCTCAGCGCTCAGTGACATGCTGCAGCAGCTGCTCAAACAGAAGGACCAGAGGGAGGCGGAGCTTAAGCAGGTTCTGGTGAGTTCAACTTCCTGTTCTATTAAAGGTGATACACCATGAAAATTCACTTTTCCTATTTTAAAACCTTTTTTTGGGGTCCCACTAGCACCTTCTATCCTCACAAAGTTCCATTTCTGACCGTTGCGTCTTTCTCTGGTTTTGGGAAGGCGGAGGTTAAAAGCATCCCACGGGTTCTCAAAACAGGCTGTCCAGATTTGCTGCCGTTTGTGACGTCATAAACGGCCGTTTATGACGAAAACATTTTTTCTTTTTTTTCAAAAATGTTTTTTTTTTACATTTTTTTTTTTTTTTTTTTTTAAATACTCTCTATTCAGGAGTGGTAATTTAGCCTCAAACCTTTTGAAAAACGTTTTTGGGACATAAACAATATGACATAAATACTTTTTAAATGCATGGTGTATCACCTTTAATGACATCATCACCAGGAATACTGGTCCCTCATTGGCTGTAGGAAGTACACACACACACACACACACACACACACACACACACACACACACACACACACACATACACACTGTACCAGTCACCTACACAAACACATACCAAACCATCCCAGTCACCAGGGGTTTTCAAAGTGGGTGACGGGGTACCCTGGGGTGACGGGGCACCCTGGGGTGACGGGGGGCACCCTGGGGTGACGGGGCACCCTGGGGTGCCGTGAGATAATTTGATAACATTTTGGAATTTATTTGGACAAAAAAATATTTAGTATCATTTTAAAGTTTAAAGTACAAAGTTATTTTCAGTCAGTTCTAATCAACATGGCTATTATCTCAACGCTTTCCTCGCAACATAATCACTAAAATATCGTCACTGTCGGACAGAAACCTTGTATCTCCAAGTTTCAAATGTGTACGTCTTTTGGTAAAGCAAAGCCCTGCTTCATCATACAAGACTGTCGCACAAAACTAGTGAAAACAGCCGATCTACAAGCACACAGTGCTTGTAGATCTGCTGTTTTCACTAGTTTAGCACATTTTATAGATGATAAATACAAAACGAACGGTTTCGAACATACAAGGTTTCCACCCGACAACGACGATATGCTATAAATATAAGGTGCTGGGAGTGAAAATTATAATGTAGGGGTGCCTCGGATTAAAACAATATTCATGGGGTGACCTGAGCTTGAGACACAAAGGTTTGGGAACCCTGATCCACACACACACACACACACACACACACACACACACACACACACACACACACACACACACACACACACACACACACACACACACACACACACACACACACACCAAACAGAAAACAGTACTTGATCTCTGCTTGTGCAAGTAAAAATAACTAGTAAGACGCCTCAGGGCGACAAGCATGACCCCATGTCTTGGCCATCTGGCCAGTGATGTATATCGGACCAGTTACCCATATATGGAGACCCCTGGTACCCATATATGGAGACCCCTGGTACCCATATATGGAGACCCCTGGTACCCATATATGGAGATCCATGTTCTGTATATGGAGATATGCTGTGAGACCCCAAACATGATAACTCAGTTATTCGTTATGTGAAAATCCTATGACGTCTGACATCATACATACAATCCCTTTTATGCCCATACATGGAGATCCCTGTCTGTAGGACCAGCCACACAGACATGGGCTGTCTTCCTCCATATATGGGCATTCCCATATGAAGTCATGTTAGATATGTGCTTAATATTGATGACATCAGGGATCTCCATATATGGGCATAAAAGAGATAATGTTAGAGTCACAACATACAATCCCTTTTATATGTGTGTGTGTGTGTGTGTGTGTGTGTGTGTGTGTGTGTGTGCGTGTGCGTGTGCTTGTGTGTGTGTGTGTGTGTGTGTGTGTGTGTGTGTGTGCGTGTGCGTGTGTGCGTGTGTGTGTGTGCGCGTGTGCGTGTGCATGTTTGTCTGTGTGTGTGTGCTTGCAGGAGGAGATGGAGAGGAAGTCAGAGTCCAGCCAGCAGAACTACTGGATGATTCAATACCAGAGACTGTTGGAGTCTAAACCTCTGAGTCTGAGGATGCAGGTATACTGCCCCTAGTGGACACTCCTAGAATAACACTATACTGTAGAATATACCACCCCTAGTGGACACTCCTAGAATAACACTATACTGTAGAATATACCACCCCTAGTGGACACTCCTAGAATAACACTATACTGTAGAATATACCACCCCTAGTGGACACTCCTAGAATAACACTATGTAGAATATACCACCCCTAGTGGACACTCCTAGAATAACACTATGTAGAATATACCACCTCTAGTGGACACTCCTAGAATAACACTATCAATACCAGAGACTGTTTAACCTCGCCCACCAAACGGCCTGGTATTCGTTCACAACAGGCCGTTTGGTTTCCGCCTAGAGTGTGGAAACCACTAGAAGAAGCGGCGTCGCTTTGATTTGGTTCCCCCCGTTTGTTTCTCCAATCCCTATTAAAATGCTCCAGTAGCCTAGTGTAGTCTTGCCAGTCGCTAACAGTTGGACTAAAAGATGCAAATACCAAACTAATTTTTCAAAAGCAAAACTATTCCGCATCAAGGAGTTTATTAGGTTGGCCCTAAAAGTAGCGCAGAGGAATTATTTTGGGTTAAAACTGAATCCGGTTTGATCTTTCCGGCAAATTGTAGTCCTTTGGGGACTACAACATGACGTGTTGTGGTTTCTGCTCCAGACCGGTTACAAACCCAAAAAGTGAAGTGATCCCAGACTAGAGACTGTTGGAGTCCAAACCTATGAGTCTGAGGATGCAGGTAGACTGCCTCTAGTGGATACTTGTTTTTTCATGTGAAATTCAGGGACATTGTAGCTAAATGTAGCATTAAAAAAAATCTATCTTAATTACAATGAAATGAAGTTGAGGTGTTTTCTCTTAAGGGTAGCTGTTGAATAATCACACTATTACACTCCAGGGTGTTCTGGTGAATATCAGCACTTCTGCGCTGCCTCAGACACAAGCAAGGCAGCTCAGAAGTACCCTAACCCTAACCCTATTCAACATAAAGACCTCTTAACCCATTCAGGCCTAGAATTATTGAATGCTTTAACTCTTGAAAAATAGCAGATATACAAGCGCTGTGAGCTTTTGCTTGAAAAAGGTTTGAGCACCACTGACATAGTAGTCTCTCAAGAACAGACAAACTGAGCTCCAGTTAAGTGAAAAGGACCTTTTCTTTGACGATGGCTGGCCAGATTGCTGACATAGAAACATAGGTTTTTCAAAAAAATCTTAAAAGGATTCACACTTATAAGACACTTATAGAATCAGGTCAAAATCGGGTCAAAATCTCACAATTTTTCAAAAATAGCAGATCTACAAGCGGCACTTGGTGCCCCGCTTTGAGCTTGTAGATCTGCTAGTTTTCAATAGTTAAAGCATAAAATAATAATACTCAATAATGTGTCATCTCTCCTCCCCTAGGAGGCGGGTCTAGAGCTGTCATTGGTCAGTTTCATGTCTAAGCTGTCGGCTCAGCACTTCCTTCCTGTCCTGGCTCATCATCATGTGACCTGCCACGCCCTGAGTCACATGACCTCCTCCGACCTCAGCATGGTAACCTTTCACCTCTGGGAGTCACCTGTGATTGGTTGATTGAAAAGATACTTTATTAGTCATAAATGTAAACACAATACTTTATTAGTCATAAATGTAAACACAATACTTTATTAGTCATAAATGTAAACAGAGGTACAGTCAGACATTAAGACTAAAAGGATAACACAATACTTTATTAGTCATAAATGTAAACACAATACTTTATTAGTCATAAATGTAAACACAATACTTTATTAGTCATAAATGTAAAAAGAGGTACAGTCAGACATTAAGGCTAAAAGGATAACACAATACGTTATTAGTCATAAATGTAAACAGAGGTACAGTCAGACATTAAGGCTAAAAGGATAACACAATACTTTATTAGTCATAAATGTAAACAGAGGTACAGTCAGACATTAAGGCTAAAAGGATAACACAATACTTTATTAGTCATAAATGTAAACAGAGGTACAGTCAGACATTAAAGTTATACCATGTAACATTTTTTGTAAAACAAATCTTAAAATGGTCCTAACTGTTAAATCGCTAAAGTTTTAGAACCCCCACTCCGTTATTAAGCCTTCTCTTTATATGTTTTCTTCTTAGCAGTGACAGGGGCGGGTTTTCGCGGCAAAATGACGTCATCATACTACCGGCCAATCACAGCGAGGGTTATACACTGCCGGCCAATCACAGCGCATCTTGGAGTGGGGTCGCTAGGGCTGCCATATTTGTAGTCTCCCGTGTGTTTCTATACTCGGGTGCACGGTAAGCATGGGTGAAGGAGTGTATCTCCGGAATGGCTGAACGCACAGCAACCAGGGACCCCTCAAAAGATAGATCTCGGCGAGGTGGAGGCAGACGCGGGGGTGTGAGAACCGAAAAACGGCCGAAAGACGCGGACGCGACCGAGGTTTGCTATAGAGCTACTGACCACAAGTTGAGCAACTTACACAGTATAGCTTTAAGGCTAAAAGGATAACAATACTTTATTAGTCATAAATGTAAACAGAGGTACAGTCAGACATTAAGACTAAAAGGATAACAATACTTTATTAGTCATAAATGTAAACAGAGGTACAGTCAGACATTAAGACTAAAAGGATAACAATACTTTATTAGTCATAAATGTAAACAGAGGTACAGTCAGACATTAAGACTAAAAGGATAACAATACTTTATTAGTCATAAATGTAAACAGAGGTACAGTCAGACATTAAGACTAAAAGGATAACACAATACTTTATTAGTCATAAATGTAAACAGAGGTACAGTCAGACATTAAGACTAAAAGGATAACACAATACTTTATTAGTCATAAATGTAAACAGAGGTACAGTCAGACATTAAGACTAAAAGGATAACAATACTTTATTAGTCATAAATGTAAACAGAGGTACAGTCAGACATTAAGACTAAAAGGATAACACAATACTTTATTAGTCATAAATGTAAACAGAGGTACAGTCAGACATTAAGACTAAAAGGATAACACAATACTTTATTAGTCATAAATGTAAACAGAGGTACAGTCAGACATTAAGACTAAAAGGATAACACAATACTTTATTAGTCATAAATGTAAACAGAGGTACAGTCAGACATTAAGACTAAAAGGATAACACAATACTTTATTAGTCATAAATGTAAACAGAGGTACATCAGACATTAAGACTAAAAGGATAACACAATACTTTATTAGTCATAAATGTAAACAGAGGTACAGTCAGACATTAAGGCTAAAAGGATAACACAATACTGTATTAGTCATAAATGTAAACAGAGGTACAGAGGCAGGGATCATGCATGTAGTGACATGTTTTGTCCACCAGATGGGGATCACTGAAGTGGGAATACAGAGAGCTCTCCTGGACTGGGCAAAACAGCAGCAACGCCTGTCGACGCCTAAAGGTAAAAATACTTTACTCTCTACTCCTCCCATTCTAAAGTCTAAACCATTGAATATCAAACAGTAATGAACTTAACATCATTCTAAAGTCTAACCCATTGAATATCAAACAGTAATGAATGAACTTAGCATCATTCTAAAGTCTAAACCATTGAATATCAAACAGTAATGAATTAACCTAGCATCATTCTTAAGTCTAAACCATTGAATATCAAACAGTAATGAATGAACTTAGCATCATTCTAAAGTCTAAACCATTGCATATCAAACAGTAATGAATGAACTTAGCATCATTCTAAAGTCTAAACCATTGAATATCAAACAGTAATGAATGAACTTAGCATCATTCTAAAGTCTAAACCATTGAATATCAAACAGTAAATCATGTGTTGATGGAAACCATCCACACTATAGGATGTCAGGTCAACACAAGTCACACGTCACACTTTTGCCCTGCTCATATCTCCGCCACCGTTGCCCCGATCCATGCCAGAATTTGCACACACACTCCTTGCCTGCCAAACCACTACCTCCACCCCCCATTTCTCACATGGCCCTCTTCTAGCGCCACCATGAGGCCGATTCTTGCAAAACACATTTTTGAACACAAATTTTGCCCTAAAATCAAGCAAATCGGTACACAGTATGTCTAGAGTCCTGTCATCAACATGGATCTGTCACATTTAGCGCCACCATCAGGACGATTTTTACATGCGACGTGATGGTCGCTTATCTCCCGATTTAGGGAGTCTTACTGGTGTGAATTGTAAAGCAAATGGTGAATAAACGTGAAACGTGACAGACTGTGTTTGTTCCTTCAGAGGTTGAAGAGGAAACTCCAGAGGCAGCAGCATCGGGGACCCCCTCGGCCCCTCCCCGGGGCACCTCCCCCAGCCCCCCTCTGACCCCCGTCACCCCAGGGACCCCCGTCACCCCAGGGACCCCCGTCACCCCGGGGACCCCCGTCACCCCGTCAGCCCCCAGCCCGGTGGAGGCTCTGGGGGGCTCAGAGTGTGTGGTGTGCATGGAGACAGGGGTACGTACTGTAACATACTGTACATACTGTACACACATACTGTACATACTGTACATACATACTGTAACATACTACACACACCAGGGGTTTTCAAAGTGGGTGACGGGGCACCCTGGGGTGACGGGGCACCCTGGGGTGCCGCGACGGCAGTCCAGGGGTGCCGCGAGATCATTTGATAATATTTGGAATTTATTTGGACACTTGAAGACATATTTAGTATCATTTTAAACTTACAAAGTTATTTTCAGTCAGTTCTAACCAAAATGGCTGTTATCTCAACGTTTTCCTCTCAACATAATCACTAAAATATCGTCACTGTCGGGCAAACCTGTGGTCTCAGGTCATGCCATTGGTTTGAGGGGCATTGAGGCCACTGTGGCCTCAGGTCATGCCATTGGTTTGAGGGGCATTAAGGCCACTGTGGCCTCAGGTCATGCCATTGGTTTGAGGGGCATTAAGGCCACTGTGGCCTCAGGTCATGCCATTGGTTTGAGGGGCATTAAGGCCACTGTGGCCTCAGGTCATGCCATTGGTTTGAGGGGCATTAAGGCCAAACTGAGGGGCAACGACGGCCATGGCCTTCGTGAAATTCCTGCCCTGATACACATATACATATCTATATGCATTATACAATACTATCATTGTTCAGTAACAGTGTTAAATAGCTCTATATTGTGACAGTAATGATTGCTATAGAGTGTTTGTTCAGTAACAGTGTTAAATAGCTCTATATTGTGACAGTAATCATTGCTATATAGTGTTTGTTCAGTAACAGTGTTAAATAGCTCTATATTGTGACAGTAATCATTGCTATAGAGTGTGTGTTCAGTAACAGTGTTAAATAGCTCTATATTGTGACAGTAATCATTGCTATAGAGTGTTTGTTCAGTAACAGTGTTAAATAGCTCTATATTGTGACAGTAATCATTGCTATAGAGTGTTTGTTCAGTAACAGTGTTAAATAGCTCTATATTGTGACAGTAATCATTGCTATAGAGTGTTTGTTCAGTAACAGTGTTAAATAGCTCTATATTGTGACAGTAATCATTGCTATAGAGTGTTTGTTCAGTAACAGTGTTAAATAGCTCTATATTGTGACAGTAATCATTGCTATAGAGTGTTTGTTCAGTAACAGTGTTAAATAGCTCTATATTGTGACAGTAATCATTGCTATAGAGTGTTTGTTCAGTAACAGTGTTAAATAGCTCTATATTGTGATAGTAATCATTGCTATAGAGTGTTTGTTCAGTAACAGTGTTAAATAGCTCTATATTGTGACAGTAATCATTGCTATAGAGTGTTTGTTCAGTAACAGTGTTAAATAGCTCTATATTGTGACAGTAATCATTGCTATAGAGTGTTTGTTCAGTAACAGTGTTAAATAGCTCTATATTGTGACAGTAATCATTGCTATAGAGTGTTTGTTCAGTAACAGTGTTAAATAGCTCTATATTGTGACAGTAATCATTGCTATAGAGTGTTTGTTCAGTAACAGTGTTAAATAGCTCTATATTGTGACAGTAATCATTGCTATAGAGTGCTAACAGTGTATTGTTCTCTCTCTCTCTCTCTCTCTCTCTCTCTCTCTCTCTCTCTCTCTCTCTCTCTCTCTCTCTCTCTCTCTCTCTCTCTCCCTCCAGGCTCAGGTGATCTTCCTGCCATGCGGTCATGTCTGCTGCTGCAGGGTTTGCAGCAACGCTCTGCAGAACTGTCCTCTGTGCAGAGGCTGCATCCAGCAACGTGTCAGACTCTATCAGAACTAAACTATTATAGCCTATACACCTCCATCATAACTATTCTCTATCAGAACTAAACTATTATATCCTATATGACTGTTATCAGAACTATTCTCTATCAGAACTTAACTATTACATGCTATACACCTCCATCAGAACTATTCTCTATCAGAACTAAACTATTATATGCTATACACCTCCATCAGAACTATTCTCTATCAGAACTAAACAATGATATCCTATACACCTCCATCAGAACTATTCTCTATCAGAACTAAACTATTATAGCCTATACACCTCCATCAGAACTATTCTCTATCAGAACTAAACTATTATATCCTATACGACTGTTATCAGAACTATTCTCTATCAGAACTATTCTCCATCAGAACTATTCTCTATCAGAACTAAACTATTATATGCTATACACCTCTATCAGAACTATTCTCTATCAGAACTAAACTATTATATCCTATACGACTGTTATCAGAACTATTCTCTATCAGAACTAAACTATGTATGCCTATACACCCCCATCAGAACTGTTCTCTATCAGAACTATTCTCTATCAGAACTAATATTCTCTATCAGAACTAATATTCTTATCAGAACTAATATTCTTATCAGAACTATCTTCGGTGTAAAGGCAGCACTGAGCAACGTATTAGACTGTCAGAATCAACCAATTACATCCTATACAACTATCAGAAATAATACTCTCTATCAGAACTAATCAATGACATCCTTTACAACTATCAGAAATAATACTCTCCATCAGAACTAATCAATTAAATCCTTTACAACTATCAGAAATAATACTCTCTATCAGAACTAATCAATTACATCCTTTACAACTATCAGAAATAATACTATCCATCAGAACTAATCAATTACATCCTTTACAACTATCAGAAATAATACTCTCCATCAGAACTAATGAATTACATCCTTTACAACTATCAGAAATAATACTCTCTATCAGAACTAATCAATTACATCCTTTACAACTATCAGAAATAATACTCTCCATCAGAACTAATCAATTACATCCTTTACAACTATCAGAAATAATACTCTCTATCAGAACTAATCAATTACATCCTTTACAACTATCAGAAATAATACTCTCCATCAGAACTAATCAGTGACTGTACGTCCCATGATCCCATCCAGAACTAACATCCGTAGGGTTAGGGTTACGGTTAGCCTAACCCTAACCCTAACCTTAACCCTAACCCCATCCTTACAGACACGACTCTGTGAGAACTAATATACGACTTCTACCAAAACTAGTAGCAACATATCCTAGAAAACCAGTATCAACATATCCTATAAAACTAACATATCCCCATGAAAATGATTCTTTCAGAACTAATATACAACTAGTATCAACATATCAACGTACCAACATATAATATACTCTCTATAAAACTAGTATCAACATATGGATTCTACCAGAACTATTATAAGACTATAAAAGTCCAGATCCCAGTCAACAAAATGAAGGTCAATACAATATGGATTTAAACTGTTGATGACAGCCATAATATAATATAATATAAAACATATTGTAATTGATCTAATAATCAATTAGGAATGAAGTCAGTGACTGGTTCAAACATCATGCCTTAATATTCCTGTAAACCTCCGGTCGTGCCTTTCTCTCTCTCTCTCTCGCTCTCTCTCTCTCTATCTCTCTATCTATCTCTATATCTATCTCTCTCTCTCTCTATCTCTTTCTCTCTCTATCTCTCTCTATCTCTATCTCTATCTCTATCTCTATCTCTCTCTCTCTCTGTGAAAGAAATAGTACTAATCTGTTGGTTGGTTTTTGTAAAGGTGTCCTGCCATGCATGTTTAAATGTGGTTCAAACATATTTATGATGATGAAGCCATGTGTATCTGAGATCACACGTATTCCTGCAAGTCAAACACATTATAATTATAAATATATTATAATTATAAATATATTATGTGTGTAAACTCATAGACCTTTCTTTCACTTTTCGGTCTTCATTCCATTCAGCTGGTTTAACCCATTCAGTTTAACCCATTCAGTTTAACCCATGCTGGTTGCATGGGTTACATGCAGCTGGTTTAACCCATTCAGGCCTAGAATTATTTAATGCTTTGACTATTGAAAGATAGCAGATATACAAGCTAGTGCTGCACTGCGAGCTTGTAGATCTGCTATTTCTTTTTTTTTCTTTTTTTTTCTTGCAAGTCTTGCAAGTTTGGATATCTTTTTAAAAGCCAACATTTTAAGTCAAATATTTGCTTCAGTTGTTCTCTGGAACAACATATTTTGAGATCAAATCTAAAGTGACCAGATTTAGGCCTAAATTAGTTTAAACTTCACCTCTTATCCTTGGTTAGTTTAAGCTAACTAGTTTAATTAGCTCGTTTAATTCACTTGTTTCATGTTGTGTGTGTTATTTTCTTTACTTTAATAGTTTTAGTGCTGGCTTTTTTTTATCGTAATATGGGTGTGCGTCAGTCAGGTGGGCGAGATTCCAAAATGTCTGAAACGTTAATAGTTGAATAAAACAAGATAATCATTCAGAAGAATGTGTTGACCGTTTAATATCCACCAAAATGCTGGGTTTATAAAATAATAAATAAACTGATAAAGATTAAAACTATGAGGGCATTTTCTGTTTGTAAAGAAGACACAATATTAACATTTCACTCAAAGCTTTTGTTTTATAATTGTTTTGTTTAACTTGATTCAAATGCTGTTTTTTTTTCACCCATATTGTCCATGTCAGTATGATTGAATATATTATAATTTGTATCGTTTCACCCATATTGAATATATTATAATTTGTATCGTTTCACCCATATTGTCAGGTCTGTATGATTGAATATCAGAGTTTTACAAGATGTCTGCTTAGATATTCTGCTTGTGCTTCATAAAACTGTCATTAAATTGGTGAAATGAGAGTCTCTGTTGAAGTATTTCAATGTCAACACTTTAACAAGACAATGACGTAATTAATTATTACTGATTATTACTGGCACAAGTTACTATCAAATCCTCCACCGGCTGTCAGTCAGTCAGTCAGTCCGTCACGTCACACTTGCCCTACTCATATCTCCGCCACCGTTGCCCTGATCCATGCCAAACTTTGCACACGCACTCCTTGGCTGCCAAACCACAACCTCTTTTTCTCACATGGCCCTCTTCTAGCGCCACCATGAGGTGGCTTTTTGCAGACAACATTATGCGGCCTGACAGAGGCTTATCTCCCGCTTAGGGAGTCTTACTGGTGTCATCATCACTTTACCCACATGACATACACATCAATGGAGTTAGGAGGTTTTTATATTATCATCACTTTACCCACATGACATACACATAAATGGAGTTAGGAGGTTTTTATATTAACATCACTTTACCCACATACACATCAATGGAGTTAGGAGGTTTTTATATTATCATCTCTTTACCCACATGACATACACATCAATGGAGTTAGGAGGTTTTTATATTATCATCACTTTACCCACATACACATCAATGGAGTTAGGAGGTTTTTATATTATCATCAATGGAGTTTTATCACAAAACAATTAACTAGTTGGAGTCAGGAGGTTTGATTGACAGTTTGAGCAGCCAATGAATGCAGTTGGGAGGTTCAGTCATTTCCATTCAGTATTCCAACACACACACGCGCACACACACACACACACACACACACACACACACACACACACACACACACACACACACACACACACACACACACACAGTGTTCAATAACACAGATTAATTAAAACTAATAAAAAGGTTGAAAATGTGAGTAAGAAAAACGATTTCCACTTTGAACACCAGACTCTCTCTGTCTGTGAATCACTTTGTTTATCATTAAATTACTAGTATTATGATTATGATTATTATTATGATTATCATTAAATTACTATTATTATTGTGATTATGCATCACTTTGTGACACCACATGTCCTATGGTATTTAACCCTTTCAAGTGCTCTTATTTAGCATGTATGAGAATGTGTAGAATGTACTGTAGGCCTATTTACTGTATAGGTGTGTATGTACTGTATATGTACTGTATGTGTGTACTGTATGTGTATGTACTGTATGTGTATGTAGGCTACTGTATGTACATGTGCTGTTTCTGTCTGAGATGAATATAATTATCAAATACAAAACTGTTGTTTCTACATTTGTCTATGAAAACTGTAAGAGTCAAGACCCAAACCCAGTAGAAAGACAATGACATTCTAGATAGAATACATCTGTGTTCTGTCTGTCTGTCATTCAATGTTATATGAGTTAAATATCTATCATAGTAGCCTACTGTGTTCTGTCTGTCTGTCATTCAATGTTATATGAGTTAAATATCTATCATAGTACTGTGTTCTGTCTGTCTGTCATTCAATGTTATATGAGTTAAATATCTATCATAGTACTGTGTTCTATCTGTCTGTCATTCAATGTTACATGAGTTAAATATCTATCACAGTACTGTGTTCTGTCTGTCTGTCATTCAATGTTATATGAGTTAAATATCTATCACAGTACTGTGTTCTGTCTGTCTGTCATTCAATGTTATATGAGTTAATCATCTATCACAGTACTGTGTTCTATGTGTCTGTCATTCAATGTTATATGAGTTAAATATCTATCACAGTACTGTGTTCTATGTGTCTGTCATTCAATGTTATATGAGTTAAATATCTATCATAGTACTGTGTTCTGTCTGTCTGTCATTCAATGTTATATGAGTTAAATATCTATCATAGTACTGTGTTCTGTCTGTCTGTCATTCAATGTTATATGAGTTAAATATCTATCATAGTACTGTGTTCTATGTGTCTGTCATTCAATGTTATATGAGTTAAATATCTATCATAGTACTGTGTTCTATCTGTCGGTCATTCAATGTTATATGAGTTAAATATCTATCATAGTACTGTGTTCTGTCTGTCTGTCATTCAATGTTTGAGATACAATGGTTTCTTATGGAAATAAGCTTAGTCTTTTCTAGGATCTCCTTTTAGTAGACCTTGTACCAGTGAACTGTACTGTCATGAAACTGTACCTTTTCCTATGCAAACTTCTAATAAAGTCAATCAATCAAAGACCCTGCTGTTAGATAGGAGATGGTATGGTAGGGTAGGGTAGGGTAGGGTATGGTAGGGTAGGGTAGGGTAGGGTAGGGTAGGGTAGGGTAGGGTAGGGTAGGGTAGGGTAGGGTAGGGTATGGTAGGGTAGGGTAGGGTATGGTATGGTATGGTATGGTAGGGTAGTATGGTATGGTATGGTATGGTATGGTATGGTATGGTACGGTACACCAGAGCGAATACAAATACAAAGTAAAAATAACAACATATAACAAACATACAATACACAGCAGGTGACAATAACAGACTTTACAAATGACATAACATAACATAACATAACATAACATAACACCCTCCCAAAACAAAGCTAGCGGTGTTCGTTAAGGAATCTAACAGCAGCAGGAACAAAGGATCTCTTCATTCTCTCAGTAGAGATTATAGGCATCACAAACCTGTTGCTAAACTTACTACACAGGTCCTTAAATACCTTATAGAGGATGGCCTTCGAAGGAAAGAATGGTGTTCAATTTGGTTCTCATTTCGCCTGGCTATGGCGATATCCAAAGTATCCTGAGGGAGGCCAACCACTGAGCCAGCCTTTTTAATCAGTTTATTGATCCGGTTTTTGTCATCGGCCGTGATTTATCAGCCATTATGTTTTCTTCAGATGTAAACAAACATGGCTGCCATGTTTGAAAGAATGGGTTGGTATGGGGGTTAAACATGCAATTTCGCGATCGCGATCATGCCTAATACATTTCTGGAGGTCCAAAAAAAAAATTTGAAAAAAAGATTTTTGAATTTTTTATTTTTATTTTTTTTTTTTCAAAAACGGCCCAAACTCGGGAAACTCGGGGTTGGCACAGCACTAGTACCAATACAAACTCGGGAAACTCGGGGTTGGCACCATAACACCTTGCCAACCTCATCAGTAGTGATGACAACAGGGGGACAAGCTGTCCTCAGAACTAGGCTGAGCTACAGAGGAGAGCAGTGTTGTTTTTGACAGCAAATTTTCATTTAGTTTTACTCTTTTGAATAAAATGTCATTTAGTTTTAGTCATAATTTAGTCACCTGAAAAGTTTTAGTCTAATTTTAGTCGACTAAATATCATAAGATTTTAGGCGACTAAATCTACAGTTGATTTAGTCAACTGAAATATATTTTGGCAGGCCTTGATGGCATCGTAATGACTGATTTTACACTTTATTGCGTGCTGAGAATAAAGGGATATTCCACTTTCAACAGGGAAACAGCATATGGGCTTTTCTCCCCACACACACCCATTGTAACTTCAAACTCCATTTTAACCATGACAGATTCATTAAAAACACCCATTATTTTTTCTGGTGACTCATACTACCCTCTCAATACGTGAGCAAGACGTGTATTTCTCGATAACTGTTTTCATTTATTTTTAATAATTATTTGGGAGAATGGAAAAAATGAAGTACAAAAAATAATTATTAACAATAAATTCAAAAAAAAAGTTGCTCACGTATTAGGAGGGTAAAATGAGTCACCAGAAAAAATAATGTGTGTTTTTTAATGAATCTATCATGGTTAACATGAAGTTTGAAGTTACAATGGGTGTGTGTGGGGAGAGGCCCTGGGCCTGGAGGGCCTGGTAACATTTACATCAAATATCTAAATATTGAATCAAGCAAATTAAAAACTGTTCAGGGTGTTCATAAAAGCCTGATTAGACGATAAAATGACCAAAAGTTTTTTTGAAAGTGAAATATCCCTTTTAGCTCCTTGTTATGTGTGACCTGTCCTCTTCTTGTGGTTCATAGCAGCTTTAACCTCCCTTGTCAACCAGGGTTTGTCATTAGGAAATATCTTAATCTTTTTACAGGGGATGGCATCATCTACAGTCTACACCATACATGGGCAACTGGCGGCCCGGGGCCACATGCGGCCCCCACCTTCACGTAATGCGGCCCGCAGGTTAATACCGGAATACTGAATATATTACTGATTTCAGCTGTTAAGGCCTCTCCATACTTCGACCGAAACCGTCATTTTCGGTCAAAAGGTCCTTTTCTACCATAAAATTATATCCCTCCGGACTTCTGAAAAGCATTGGACCGAACGAGAGTTCGGAAATTTGCACGTCGGTAAACACAACTCACCGAACATTTCGGTCGTAGTATGGAGAGGCCTTTATAATTCCAAACATGACCTGCTTTAATTCTGTCAGTCTTTTGTATTTAAGTTCATAAAGTTAACACATGAGTATATAACTAAATGTGTTTGAAATTAAATCAAAATGTTACATTTCAAGATTCCAATTAAGAAATAACAAAAAATAATTCAGGATTCCAATTCAAAAGAAGCAAAAATAGCCGATCTACAAGCTCAAAACACGATGCGCTTTGAGCTTGTAGATTGGCTATTTTTGCTTCTTTTGTATGAGATACTAGAATGACAAAGTAGGACGTAGCAATGTGCAATGTGGCCCTTTGGAGTGAAGGTGGAAATATAGTAAATGTTAAATAAATTAATTAAAGTTAAATAAGTATGGATATATAAATCCATAATTAAAATAAGACAAAGAGACCAAAGGACGTATATCTTAGATTGCTGTATTTTAAGAGAGCAGACAAGGAAGACAGACAGTGAGCATACCATCCTAGTGGCAGCTTTCTAATTCTCTCTCTCTCCTCCAAGATGGAGGAGAACAGTATATAAAGAGTACAGTTTATGACAGTAAGAATCGTGGGACTCATTGATTCGTTCCCATATCATAACAAGGAAGTAACAGGAAGAAAGGGACACGTAGTGTTGGTAATTTTCCACTAGTGACATACAGTATATCATGGTTTTGTAGTCAGGGCAACCAAAGTTATTATGACCTGTAATCAGTTTGCCTGAACCTACAGTATGCGACCAAAATGTGGTCCCATGCTGTAAGTTCAGTTCATAATATATAACCTTATATGGTCATATGAGCTTCATACACAAACATAGAATTATAGTATAATAATTCATATCCATCAGTAAATATAAGCAGTAACTCTATCAACTACTGTCCAGGTCAAGATCATCAATCATTAGGGGTGTAACGATACATTTTAAGAGCGATTCGATACATATCACGATACATGGTTGACGATGCGATACATGGACGATATTGGTTCATTCATGGCGATACGATACGATTCGATTTAATTATTTAAAATCGATATAGTAACTATTTAGCAAAGACATTAAATCTGTGTGAAAGGTGTGGATAGTGCAGGTTTTTAAGGGAAACATGTATTATTATGGATATAAATAAGTAAACACAGTGATTATCTGCCAAATACATGGTCATTGTATATTGACAAACCTGCACCTTGACATGAACCCAGAGATTACTCACATTTATCGATAGACCAGTGTAGCTATGGAAAGGAAAAGTAATTAAACCCCTCCTTTTATTTTTTTCTTCTTAAAAATGCTCAATACAATGCACATGTAGGTAGTATCGATACAATCGATTCTTTGCACTGCCGATTCGATACGATACAAAATAAAACGATTCGATTCGATTTTAGCTGTTTTCATTTCGATCTACTTCGATTTTTTAAGTTAAAAACGATATTTCGATACAGTTACTATTATTGTTACACCCCTATCAATCATCATCTAAAAAGATGGACCAGTCAGTGCATTCAAAGCTTGCTTGGAGTTTATCACAAGCTGCATCAGACCACACAGTTTTAGTCCTAACAGATTGTCTCCGATAACAGGAGAGTAGCAAGGCATCACTGCTAACATGTTGTGGTCAGATTGTCCAAGAGCAGAGAGTTCAGGGGCGTCAACTGGATATGGCAGGGGTATGCAGCTGCCATACCCTGGGTCCAGTGTATGGCAGGGGTATGCAGCTGCCATACCCTGGGTCCAGGGGGGAAAATAAAAGTTACTTTTAAATATAAATCCATGAATGTATCTTTGTCTATCTGTGCTGGTTATTGTGTTGTTAAATTACAGTAAAATGACTACAAATGCAAAATTTAACAAAATGGTCACTTTAACAAGGTATTGTAATTATATTCACAAGATGGTATATTCCCAGGTTCCGCAGGTCAGCTGCACAGGTGCAATGCATTATTGTTAATTGTGGCACGTTTACTAACATGCCAAATTTAGCTGCACTTGAACAACCGTTCCAGGCTGCCATATCCAGCCCAAGAAACCATAGAAACGGGGGGAAATAAAATGTACTTCTTAAAATAAATGTGTCATGCCTGTTGCTAAGGTATGGCAATATGACTGGTGTCTTGCACGCGCGCAAGACACCAGTCATGTTGCCATACCTTAGCTTTATCTGAACTGACGCCACAACGTGTAGAACAGATCAAACAGACCTCCCTTAACAAACTGCTTAAAGGACGGCAGAGCGGGCGGACAGAACCGAGATTAAAATCTCCGTTTTATGATCACAAGAAGCGCGTCTGGCGATTGATTGATTGAAGAATTTATTAGAAGTTTGCAATAGAAAAAAGTACAGTTTCATGACAGTACAAATCACTGGTACAAGGTCAACTAAAAGGAGATCCTAGAAAGCCGAGGCTTATTTCCACAGGAACCACACTTTAAGTATCTCATATAACATTGAAAGACAGACGGATAGAACATAGTACTTTATCTAGGATAATATCAGTTTCAAAAGCATGACATCAAAATACAAAGGCAGAAAAAAGAATAATAAAAAGGGGGGGGGGGGCATGGGGGCTTAGTCTATTTACAAGTCACGGGTAGCAGCTGTCTGAAGGTGACTTTTCATACCAATTTTGAAGGAGGCTAGGGATTTGCTCTCCTTTAGGGCTTGAGGAAGGGCGTTCCACATGTTGATGGTGTAGCAGGAGAACGAGTTAGAGTCTTGTTTAGTGTTAAATCTACGTTGATGATGATTAGTGGAGCTGCCTCTGGTGTTGTGGTCGTGAACATCCTTGACCTTTAAGAAGTAGTTTGTCAGGTACATGGGAATCTTGGAGGTGTAGTGTATCTTGTACACCAGGCCCATTGCAAGATGCTGTACTCCGTCAGCTACTTTGAGCCATCCCACGCTTTCGTGGTGATGATCGGTAAGGTGGGTCAGAGGAGGGAGACCAAGCACAACCCTAATTCGTTTGTTTTGGGCTGTTTGAAGCTTTAACTTTAAGGCGGCTGGGGCGTCGCAATACCAGACAAGGACTCCGTAATCAATGAGGGGCCCAATAAGAGCTCCTCCTAGTGTCTTTCGGGATTTAGTATTGATCAGCGGGGCAACCCTTTGCAAGAAGCGAATTTGTTGGTTGACTTTATTGATTACCTTGGTGGTCATTTTTTCACTGGATAGGTTAGCCTCCAGGATGCAACCCAGGTAGCAGATGTAGTTTTTTCTTTCTATCACAGTGTCACCTACTTTAATTGTGAAGTTCTCAACTAGGCTAAGTTTCTGACTAGATCCAAAGAGGATACATTCAGTTTTGCCTAGGTGAATTGAGAGTCTGTTGTCATTGAGCCAGGTGCAGATCTTGTTAAGTTCACAGTTAAGGGCCTTTTCAACCTGCAATAAGTCTCTGCCGGAGACTAGGAGAGCCGAGTCATCCGCGAACAGAAACAGATTGCAGTCACAAGCAGATGACATGTCGTTTACGTATATTAAGAACAACAGTGGTCCTAGTATACTCCCTTGAGGTACTCCACAGTTTACTGGGAGGGGGGGGGGGGGGACAGGGTTCCGTTGACTTCCACCATCTGTTCCCTCCCCACCAAGTAAGAGTGCATCCATCTCACTGCTGTGCTATCAAGACCAATAGCTTTGAGTTTTTCAATCAGAATAGAATGATCGACGGTGTCAAATGCCTTCTGGAGGTCCAGCATGACCATGCCGCAATATTTGCCATCGTGAATTTCACGTTTGATGTAATCATTCAAATAGATGAGGCATGTATCTGTGGAATGGGACTCTCTGAAGCCAGACTGGAACTCGTAGATCAGTTTATTCTCTTCAAGATATTTAGCCACCTGTTCATAGACAATTTTTTCCATTACCTTAGAGATGGAACTAAGGATTGAGATTGGCCTGTAGTTGCCAGGGTCAAGTTTACTGCCTTTTTTGTGCAGGGGGGAGGCGCAGCAGATCGTGTGATTCTGCAGATTCTTGTCTCAGTAGCAAAGCTTCACATTTGGCATTTGGTGGAATTAAATGTTTGTACACAACCAGCACCATAACATGACTGATCTCCTTCTGGAGGAGATAAAACTCACCGCGAGCAGCTCAATGTTCACAGACTTTCTCTTCACCGTGATTTTGGTCAGGAAGGCGACCGCGGTTTTCCCGGTGAACCTGAGCACAACGGTGGGGGCCGATGGGCAAGGAGGGTCGCGAGCTTGTTTTGAGAAACAACTAAAATAAGACCTTAAAACCTGGTGAAAACAGTTGCGTGCTTTAGCATAAGATGACGATAAAGGAAATCATTAAATGGAAAACATTAAATTAACTTCTGAAAAGGCTTCTAAGCCTACACTAGCCTACTAGTAAAACTAGGCTACTATAATTCACTGATTCTTGAGAGTCGGGACAAAACATGTCCCACATAGAAAAGTCTTATTTATATCAAAAATACATTAATTAATAATAATTGACATACTCAGAAAGTTAGATCTAGAGGAATTCTGAATACTGATGTTATGTTTTGGCATAGATCATTATTTTTTGGGGGGATATTTGTTTGAATGTATGACCAGTGGTTAGACCGCCCATGTTATTTCTCTTGTCCTCAGCATAGGGTCACAGTATTTACCAGCCCCAAAAAACTTTAAAAACCTCTATAATTGTGAAAACATTTTTATCAAATCAAAGATAAGGGTTATATATATACAAAAAAATGCATGCCATGAACATCCGAAAATATTTTCCATGGAAATGCTCCTATCAAAGTTGTGTCCTCTGTTTCTGTCAACTCCGTGTATTCTTTTCATAAACCGCATTAAATCAGACAATAGCAAGGTCAGCAATATTCCTGAGGACCCCTTTTCATTCACCTGGATCTAGCGAATACAGCAACACCACACATGGTTAGGTAAGTTAAACATTTTTTGATATTTTAGACGAACATTGTACATTTTCCCATGGTCACAGCTGGAGTATGTCAACTCCGTGTATCTGTTATGATACATTTTATAAACCATAGTGGATTTAATGAAAGTATTTCAGTGAGATCATGGAGACATCTAGCATTAGCCAAAAAACTAGCTGGCTAGCTGCTGTGTTTTTTCTGCAGAGGGAACAAACATGCCATTTTGTCAACTCCGTCAGCGTCAACTCCGTCATTTTTTATGGCTGACGGAGTTGACAAATCCACCAATAACCTCATAATGTGCTAATATTATACTATTTTCAAACATATTAAAGGAGTACAATGTTATTGTAGGGTTTTATCTGCATATTAACATGCATAAAACATTATTTTACAATATAATTATGATTCGTAGAGCATGGACAGGCTTTGGTCTGCTGATTTTATCTGCCTATTATTAACTCTCCAGCACGTGTTAAATATCACTTGTCCACATGATTGATTTATTGATTGATTGATTGATTGATTGATTGATTGATTGACGTAAAATCTTAAAGGTGCAGTGTATACTATTGAACTGATCTAACCCTACTGTTACCCTAATGTAACCCTAAACGCCACTGTAACCCCCGCTGTAACCCCACTGTAACCCCACTGTAACCCCACTATAACCCCCCTGTAACCCCACTGTAACTCTACTGTAACCCCACTATAACTCTACTGTAACCCCACTGTAACTCTACTGTAACCCCACTATAACTCTACTGTAACCCCACTATAACTCTACTGTAACCCCACTATAACTCTACTGTAACCCCACTATAACTCTACTGTAACCCCACTGTAACTCTACTGTAACCCCACTGTAACCCCACTGTAACCCCACTGTAACCCCACTGTAACCCCACTGCAACCCCACTGTAACCTCACTGTAACCCTACTGTAACCTCACTGTAACCCCACTGTAACCCCCCTGTAACCCCACTATAACCCCACTATAACCCCACTGTAACTCCACTATAACCTCACTGTAACCCCACTGTAACCCCACTGTAACCTCACTGTAACCCCACTGTAACTCCACTGTAACCCCACTGTAACCCCACTGTAACCCTACTGTAACCCCACTATAACCCCACTGTAACCCCACTGTAACCCTACGGTAACCCCACTATAAGCCTACGGTAACCCCACTGTAACCCCACTGTAACTGTGCTGTAACACCACTGTAACCCCACTGTAACTGTGCTGTAACACCACTGTAACCCCACTGTAACCCCACTGTAACTGTGCTGTAACACCACTGTAACCCCCGCTGTAACCCTAATGTAACCCCACTTTAACCCTACTGTAACCCCACTGTAACCCTAATGTAACACCACTGTAACCCCACTAACCCTACTGTAACACCACTGTAACCATATACTGTAACACCACTGTAACACCACTGTAACCCCACTGTAACCCTACTGTAACCCCACTGGAACCCTACTGCAACCTTACTGGAACCCTAATCCTACTGTAACCACAATCCTAACCCTACTGTAACCCTAACTCTACTGTAACCCTAAACCCACAGAACCACAGAAGAAGATGGAGAAGAATAGAGGGCTTCTGTTTTCCTTTTTATTTATTTGTTTATTTGTTGATTTATCTGTTTGTTTATTCATTTATGTACTTATTTTTTTTTTGAAACAGTGCTATTTGTAATAGTTTAAAATGGTGAACTGTTTGTTTATTACAGTTGAATATGTTCATTATAATACAAGGAATTATTTCTGTATATCATATCTATTGTCACCTTCACCTGCCTAAAAGGTCATTAATTAGAAATTCATATACAATATTTTCATTGTAAACGGTGCATTTTGTAGTAGTTTAAAATGGCTTATTTAATGTTTGTTTATTACAGTTGAGCATAAAATATGTTCAGTACAAGACAACGAGTTGTTATTTCTTAATATATTTTCACCTTCACCTGTTTAAAAAAATATTTTTTCATTAATTTGAAATATAATACAATTTTGTCAACTCCGTCACTTTCCCGTCAACTCCGTCATTTGTATGTTTTTGTTATTTTATAGCGAAAAAACTAATTATTTCTTCAGTTTTTTGTTATTTCTTAATATATGTTCACCTTCACCTGTTTAAAAAATATTTGTTCATTCATTTGAAATATAATACAATTTTGTCAACTCCGTCACTTTCCCGTCAACTTCGTCATTTGTATGTTTTTGTTATTTTATAGCGAAAAAACTAATTATTTCTTCAGTTTTTTGTTATTTCTTAATATATTTTCACCTTCACCTGTTTAAAAAAATATTTGTTCATTAATTTGAAATATAATACAATTTTGTCAACTCTGTCACTTTCCCGTCAACTCCGTCATTTGTATGTTTTTGTTATTTTATTGCGAAAAAACTAATTATTTCTTCAGTTTTTGTTGTTTAAGTAATAAAGGATCATCAGATCTACATCTTCTTGTGTCTTATTTGCTTAGAGAATTCCTTTCTATAATAGCAAAATAAAAGATAAAGTTTGAATATGCAAATCTTTTGAAA
Organism: Nannobrachium achirus; assembly: GCF_963921795.1. Taxonomy (NCBI): domain Eukaryota; kingdom Metazoa; phylum Chordata; class Actinopteri; order Myctophiformes; family Myctophidae; genus Nannobrachium; species Nannobrachium achirus. The sequence goes on along the minus strand of NC_137822.1, from coordinate 50,872,653 downwards.
TCTGTGTATTCAAAACAGTGTGAAATTAAGTCTGAAGTTTATATATTATTTTTCTTTGCATATCAGAGTAACTAAACACTATTACAACATATATCAGGAACATAAGAATCTTGTTGGGCTAGAATAATTATACATTTTATAGTTTATATTGTGTCTGACGGAGTTGCCACAAATCAAGTGTTTAAGGTAAACATGTGAATTTGTTAAAAAGGTTTTTTAACCTACAGCCTGCACCTTTACATGGTTAAATAGCTCAGATCTTTATCTTTGTTAATATATAACTTTCATCAACATAGTGGGAATTTTCAAAAAAGGTTTTTCAGAAAGTGTTTTGTCCCGACTCTCAAGAATCAGTGAATTATTATAATTATAACTCGCACTATAATCTGTGAGAGAAGTTTAATTGGCTGTATGACATTTTATTCTCTCTCCGTCTCTGTCAAACGATCATCAATCTGTGTGTGTGTGTGTGTGTGTGTGTGTGTGCGTGCGTGCGTGCGTGCGTGCGTGCGTGCGCACGCTGCGTTTAAAGGCTCCAAGGCAGCTCGGTTGATGAGAAAAGCAGCAGCAGCTATAATAGCTAATAAAAAATAATAAATAAATAAAATTAAAAATGCTTTTGAAATTGATATTATCCTAGATAAAGTACTGTTGAGTATGTTCTATCCGTCTGTCTTTCAATGTTATATGAGATACTTAAAGTGTGGTTCCTGTGGAAATAAGCCTCGGCTTTCTAGGATCTCCTTTTAGTTGACCTTGTACCAGTGATTTGTACTGTCATGAAACTGTACTTTTTTCTATTGCAAACTTCTAATAAATTCTTCAATCAATCAATCAATCAATCAATCAATTAATTACTATAGTGGGCTATACTAGTGTCCTATGGTGACCCCCTGCACCCAGCAGTAAGTTGATTTAAAGCCTATTTGGGGGAAACAAAGAAAAGAAACAAATATTTAACATAAGAAATGGCAAAAGAAACAAAATCATAGACTCTAAGCTAAACAAAACAGCAGTGTGGTGATCACTGAAATGAATGAAAACACAACTTTAGTTTAAACAATAAAACTAATAGGGTCAAACAGGAATCAACCAAAACCATATATTGTAGACCTATACCTTGAGTCTGAATCATATTATCCCCTTGGACATGTTTATCCAAGAGTTTACGGACAGCGCTACCAAAACATCTTATCAACATGGAGGAAGATGATCCCCAAATTAACATTTTACAATCACTTGCATGAAGACCAAGTCATCTCAGCCACTTTTATATTAAACAAAGAACGAACTGTTTTTCATGTTATGTTTTCTCACTCCCCATAAAGAGTCTTTCAGTGCCTAAATATAAATATGTGAGATTATTGTACAAATGAAGATGGCTGCTTCTTTCCTTATTTCTTGACATTGGTTTGTGTTGGAACTATTTTTAAACAATAACTGTTCAATTCAATAGTAATATAATAATAATGAGGTGAACACACATGTCGATATGGGGACCATAAAAAGTGTTTATTGGTGGAGTGAAGTTAAAGTTATACCATGTAACTTTTTTTATAAAACAAATCTTAAAATTGTCCTAACTGTTAAATCGCTAAAGTTTTAAGAACACCCACTCCGTTATTTTCAGCTTCTAAAGCCTTCTCTTTATATGTTTTCTATGATCCTGACCGGGGACCGGTTTTCACGGAAAAATTACGTCATCATACACTACCGGCCAATCACAGCGAGGGTTATACACTGCCGGCCAATCACAGCGCATCTTGAAGTGGGGTCGCTATCACAATAGGGCCGCCATATTTGTAGGCGCCTGTGTGTCTCTATACTCGGGTGAAGGAGTCCGTTTCTCCGGAATGCCTGAACGCACAGGAACCAGGGACCCCTCCGCGGAGAAAAACGGCCGAAAGACGCGGACGCGACCGCGGTTTGCTATAGAGCTACTGACCACTAGTTGAGCAACTTACACAGTATAGCTTTAAATTACTGTTTTATCTCATGGTTTTGCACCCACACACACGCACACACACACACACACACACACACACACACACACACACACACACACACACACACACACACACACACACACACACACACACACACACACACACACACACACACACACACACACACACAGCATTGCGAGGCATTCATTTGTGAGCTTATAGATCGGCAATTTTCAAACAGCCAAAATGTATAGGATGACGTGGTTTTGTTACTTTATGTTTTGTAATTATTATAAGCCTAATCAAAATCTACCATAAGTAGCTTTTCAAACTGGAACAGTAACTTGTAACTTTTCAAATAAATGTAATGCCTAGAAAATGTGGATCCAAGAATTAAAAGTAGGCCAAGGCTGTTGGAAATGTGGAAAAACTCTAGCAAAGAAAGAATACCTCAAACTTGTAGCAGGCCTATAATAGGCCTACTGCTGCCTACTGTATGTAAGTAAATGTGTAGGCCTTAGTTACACCACTGATACATTAAATACGTAACCGTTATGTGGTGCAGATAAATTAAATGTGTAACCGTTATTTATGTCTCATGTGGTGCAGATAAATTAAATATGTAACCGTTATGTGGTGCAGATAAATTAAATGTGTAACCGTTATGTCTCATGTGGTGCAGATAAATTAAATATGTAACCGTTATGTCTCATGTGGTGCAGATAAATTAAATGTGTAACCGTTATTTATGTCTCATGTGGTGCAGATAAATTAAATGTGTAACCGTTATGTGGTGCAGATAAATTAAATATGTAACCGTTATGTCTCATGCGGTGCAGATAAATTAAATATGTAACCGTTATGCCTCATGCGGTGCAGATAAATTAAATGTGTAACCGTTATGTGGTGCAGATAAATTAAATGTGTAACCGTTATGCCTCATGTGGTGCAGATAAATTAAATATGTAACCGTTATGTCTCATGTGATGCAGATAAATTAAATATGTAACCGTTATGTCTCATGTGGTGCAGATAAATTAAATATGTAACCGTTATGTCTCATGTGGTGCAGATAAATTAAATGTGTAACCGTTATGTCTCATGTGGTGCAGATAAATTAAATGTGTAACCGTTATTTATGTCTCATGTGGTGCAGATAAATTAAATGTGTAACCGTTATGTGGTGCAGATAAATTAAATATGTAACCGTTATGTCTCATGTGGTGCAGATAAATTATTATGTAACCGTTATGTCTCATGTGGTGCAGATAAATTAAATATGTAACCGTTATGTCTCATGCGGTGCAGATAAATTAAATATGTAACCGTTATGTCTCATGTGGTGCAGATAAATTAAATGTGTAACCATTATGTCTCATGTGGTGCAGATAAATTAAATATGTAACCGTTATGTCTCATGTGGTGCAGATAAATGAAATGTGTAACCGTTATGTCTCATGTGGTGCAGATAAATTAAATGTGTAACCGTTATGTCTCATGTGGTGCAGATAAATTAAATATGTAACCGTTATGTCTCATGTGGTGCAGATAAATTAAATGTGTAACCGTTATTTATGTCTCATGTGGTGCAGATACAATAAATGTGTAACCGTTATGTCTCATGTGGTGCAGATAAATTAAATGTGTAACCGTTATTTATGTCTCATGTGGTGCAGATAAATTAAATGTGTAACCGTTATGTCTCATGTGGTGCAGATAAATTAAATATGTAACCGTTATGTCTCATGCGGTGCAGATAAATTAAATATGTAACCGTTATGTCTCATGTAAATTAAATATGTAACCGTTATGTCTCATGTGGTGCAGATAAATTAAATGTGTAACCGTTATGTCTCATGTGGTGCAGATAAATTAAATATGTAACCGTTATGTCTCATGTAAATTAAAAGTGTAACCGTTATGTCTCATGTGGTGCAGATAAATTAAATGTGTAACCGTTATGTCTCATGTGGTGCAGATAAATTAAATGTGTAACCGTGATTTATGTCTCATGTGGTGCAGATAAATTAAATGTGTAACCGTTATGTGGTGCAGATAAATTAAATATGTAACCGTTATGCCTCATGCGGTGCAGATAAATTAAATGTGTAACCATTATGTGGTGCAGATAAATTAAATGTGTAACCGTTATGCCTCATGCGGTGCAGATAAATTAAATGTGTAACCGTTATGTGGTGCAGATAAATTAAATATGTAACCGTTATGCCTCATGCGGTGCAGATAAATTAAATGTGTAACCGTTATGTGGTGCAGATAAATTAAATGTGTAACCGTTATGTCTCATGTGGTGCAGATAAATTAAATATGTAACCGTTATGCCTCATGCGGTGCAGATAAATTAAATGTGTAACCGTTATGTGGTGCAGATAAATTAAATGTGTAACCGTTATGCCTCATGTGGTGCAGATAAATTAAATATGTAACCGTTATGTCTCATGTGGTGCAGATAAATTAAATATGTAACCGTTATGTCTCATGCGGTGCAGATAAATTAAATACGTAACCGTTATGTCTCATGTGATGCAGATAAATTAAATATGTAACCGTTATGTCTCATGTGATGCAGATAAATTAAATATGTAACCGTTATGTCTCATGTGGTGCAGATAAATTAAATATGTAACCGTTATGTCTCATGCGGTGCAGATAAATTAAATATGTAACCGTTATGTCTCATGCAGTGCAGATAAATTAAATATGTAACCGTTATGTCTCATGTGGTGCAGATAAATTAAATATGTAACCGTTATGCGGTGCAGTGTAAGTTCTTGAAAAACATCAGACAAGGTTATTATTGAGGTGCTTCGGTGCCGTGCGCGAGGCGCTCCATGCTCGGTAGTCGGGATGTTGGGATGTCAAAATGATGGGTTTAAAGTGGCCGGTCGCAACATTGACACGTCGGGAATATGGCTTTAATAACAGGTCTGTCCTGTGCATGGTATTTCAGATCAATATAAGATGTTGTGCGGTCGGCCTGTTTAATATGTCCAGTTTAATATGTCCAGTTTAATATGTCCAGTTTAATATGTCCTGTTTAATATGTCCAGTTTAATATGTCCTGTTTAATATGTCCAGTTTAATATGTCCAGTTTAATATGTCCTGTTTAATATGTCCAGTTTAATATGTCCTGTTTAATATGTCCAGTTTAATATGTCCTGATTAATATGTCCAGTTTATGTCCAGTTTAATATGTCCAGTTTAATATGTCCTGTTTAATATGTCCTGTTTAATATGTCCTGTTTAATATGTCCAGTTTAATATGTCCAGTTTAATATGTCCTGTTTAATATGTCCAGTTTAATATGTCCAGTTTAATATGTCCAGTTTAATATGTCCTGTTTAATATGTCCAGTTTAATATGTCCTGATTAATATGTCCAGTTTATGTCCAGTTTAATATGTCCAGTTTAATATGTCCTATTTAATATGTCCAGTGTAATATGTCCAGTTTAATATGTCCAGTTTAATATGTCCTGTTTAATATGTCCAGTTTAATATGTCCTGTTTAATATGTCCTGATTAATATGTCCAGTTTATGTCCAGTTTAATATGTCCAGTTTAATATGTCCAGTTTAATATGTCCAGTTTAATATGTCCAGTTTAATATGTCCTGTTTAATATGTCCAGTTTAATATGTCCAGTTTAATATGTCCAGTTTATGTCCAGTTTAATATGTCCTGTTTAATATGTCCAGTTTATGTCCAGTTTAATATGTCCTGTTTAATATGTCCAGTTTAATATGTCCAGTTTAATATGTCCAGTTTATGTCCAGTTTAATATGTCCAGTTTAATATGTCCAGTTAAATATGTCCAGTTTAATATGTCCTGTTTAATATGTCCAGTTTAATATGTCCAGTTTAATATGTCCTGTTTAATATGTCCAGTTTAATATGTCCAGTTTAATATGTCCTGTTTAATATGTCCTGTTTAATATGTCCTGTTTAATATGTCCAGTTTAATATGTCCAGTTTAATATGTCCTGTTTAATATGTCCAGTTTAATATGTCCAGTTTAATATGTCCAGATTAATATGTCCTGTTTAATATGTCCAGTTTAATATGTCCAGTTTAATATGTCCAGTTTAATATGTCCTGTTTAATATGTCCAGTTTAATATGTCCAGTTTAATATGTCCTGTTTAATATGTCCAGTTTAATATGTACAGTTTAATATGTCCAGTTTAATATGTCCAGTTTAATATGTCCTTTTTAATATGTCCAGTTTAATATGTCCAGTTTAATATGTCCAGTTTAATATGTCCTGTTTAATATGTCCTGTTTAACTCATTAACTGCCAAAAACGTGAATCCCTTAAAAATCCCGTTGTCCCACCCTGCCACGCCCGTGAATCCCGTGAATAAAAAAAAAAAAAAAAAAAAAAAAAAAATTATTTTTTTTATTTTATTTTTTTTTTAAATTTTTGGACCCCAAAAACGTTAGTAGGCATGATAGCGATCGCGAAATTGCTTGTTTAACCCCCATACAACCCCCATACAACTCAGGTAGCAGACCTCCAAGCTCACAACAGTGTAAAACATAATGGCTGCTATCTCATGAATGCCTGAACGGATTTCCATTCGGATTTTTTTGTTTGAAAGCTGTGAGCAATGTGGACACACGTGGTGCATTATCTAGGCATGGGTGTGCATGATCCGTGCACTATGAATTACATGGAAGTCTATGGAGACGAATGGCAGTTAAAGAGTACGAAGGTATTGTTAAATGGCAGCATATGAGTTAATATGTCCAGTTTAATATGGCCAGTTTAATATGGCCAGTTTAATATGGCCAGTTTAATATGGCCAGTTTATGTCCTGTTTAATATGTCCAGTTTAATATGTCCAGTTTAATATGTCCAGTTTAATCCAGTTTAATATGTCCAGTTTAATATGTCCAGTTTAATATGTCCAGTTTATGTCCTGTTTAATATGTCCTGTTTAATATGTCCAGTTTAATATGTCCAGTTTAATATGTCCTGTTTAACACATTCCCCGCCATTTAACAATACCTTCGTACTCTACCATGCCTCCAGTCTCCATAGACTTCCATGTAATTCATAGTGCACGGATCATGCACACCCATGCCTAGATAATGCACCACGTGTGTCCACATTGCTCACAGCTTTCAAACAAAAAAATCCGAATGGAAATCCGTTCAGGCATTCATGAGATAGAAGCCATTATGTTTTCCTAAAATGTAAACAAAGATGGCTGCCATGTTTGATAGATGGGGTTGCTATGGGGGTTAAACATGCAATTTCGCGATTTCTATCATCCTACTACATTTTTTGGGGTCAAATTTTTTTTTGAAAAAAAATAATTTTTGATTTTTTTTTTTTTGATTTTTTTTTCAAAATGGCGGAAATTCTCGGGACTATCGGGCCTGGCAGGGAAAGACATTGAAATAATCTCGGGACTATCGGGCCTGGCATGCAATGAGTTAAAAACTCATACCCTGCCAAACCCGAGGAACCCGAGAATTTCGCGATGTCCCTCCCTGCCACGCCCGAGGAACCCGAGAATTTCCGCCATTTTGAAAAAAAAAAAAAAAAAAAAAATTCAAATTTTTTTTTTTTCCAAAACATGTTTTGGGACCCCAAAAACGTTAGTAGGCATGATAGCGATCGCGAAATTGCTTGTTTAACCCCCATACAACCCCCATACAACTCAGGTAGCAGACCTCCAAGCTCACAACAGTGTAAAACATAATGGCTGCTATCTCATGAATGCCTGAACGGATTTCCATTCGGATTTTTTTGTTTGAAAGCTGTGAGCAATGTGGACACATGTGGTGTATTATCTAGGCATGGGTGTGCATGATCCGTGCACTATGAATTACATGGAAGTCTATGGAGACGAATGGCAGTTAAAGAGTACGAAGGTATTGTTAAATGGCAGCATATGAGTTAATATGTCCTGTTTAATATGTCCAGTTTAATATGTCCAGTTTAATATGTCCAGTTTAATATGTCCAGTTTATGTCCAGTTTAATATGTCCTGTTTAATATGTCCAGTTTAATATGTCCTGTTTAATATGTCCAGTTTAATATGTCCAGTTTAATATGTCCAGTTTAATATGTCCAGTTTATGTCCAGTTTAATATGTCCTGTTTAATATGTCCAGTTTAATATGTCCTGTTTAATATGTCCAGTTTAATATGTCCAGTTTAATATGTCCAGTTTATGTCCAGTTTAATATGTCCAGTTTAATATGTCCAGTTTAATATGTCCTGTTTAATATGTCCAGTTTATGTCCAGTTTAATATGTCCTGTTTAATATGTCCTGTTTAATATGTCCAGTTTAATATGTCCAGTTTAATATGTCCAGTTTAATATGTCCAGTTTATGTCCAGTTTAATATGTCCAGTTTAATATGTCCAGTTTAATATGTCCAGTTTAATATGTCCTGTTTAATATGTCCTGTTTAATATGTCCTGTTTAATATGTCCTGTTTATGTCCAGTTTAATATGTCCTGTTTAATATGTCCAGTTTAATATGTCCAGTTTAATATGTCCAGTTTAATATGTCCTGTTTAATATGTCCAGTTTAATATGTCCAGTTTATGTCCTGTTTAATATGTCCTGTTTAATATGTCCAGTTTAATATGTCCAGTTTAATATGTCCTGTTTAATATGTCCAGTTTAATATGTCCAGTTTAATATGTCCAGTTTATGTCCTGTTTAATATGTCCAGTTTAATATGTCCAGTTTAATATGCCCAGTTTAATATGTCCTGTTTAATATGTCCAGTTTATGTCCAGTTTAATATGTCCTGTTTAATATGTCCAGTTTAATATGTCCAGTTTAATATGTCCTGTTTAATATGTCCAGTTTATGTCCAGTTTAATATGTCCTGTTTAATATGTCCTGTTTAATATGTCCAGTTTAATATGTCCAGTTTAATATGTCCTGTTTAATATGTCCAGTTTAATATGTCCAGTTTAATATGTCCAGTTTAATATGTCCAGTTTATGTCCAGTTTAATATGTCCAGTTTAATATGTCCAGTTTAATATGTCCTGTTTAATATGTCCAGTTTATGTCCAGTTTAATATGTCCTGTTTAATATGTCCAGTTTAATATGTCCAGTTTAATATGTCCTGTTTAATATGTCCAGTTTAATATGTCCAGTTTAATATGTCCCGTTTAATATGTCCAGTTTAATATATCCTGTTTAATATGTCCAGTTTAATATGTCCTGTTTAATATGTCCAGTTTATGTCCAGTTTAATATGTCCAGTTTAATATGTCCTGTTTAATATGTCCTGTTTAATATGTCCAGTTTATGTCCAAACATGAAAGGTTTGTTCAAATTTTCAGGGGATTTTGAAAACTATATTTTTGGAATCAGAAAATCCATGAATCCATTTGCAAAATCCACAGGGGAATTTTTGTCAGCTGCTGAAAGTTTGTGTCTCATTCACTTAATATTCTATAAAAATAAAATAAAACATCTTTAAGTAGCATGTGAGGGGTGAAACTAGGGTTTTTTTAATGATTCTGAATCCATTTGTTTTGCATGAAAAACATTCCTTGGGCTAAAAACGGACGATGAGTTTCGTGGGGGCTGTTTTTAACCCAAGGAATGTTTTTCATGCAAAACAAATGCTTGCATTGGATTCAGAATCATTAAAAAACCCTAGTTTGACCCCTCACATGCTACTTAAAGCAGATTTTTTAGGGGGTATTTTTTTCCTTTATAGTATAGTGTATAGTAAGTGAATGAGACAAACTTTCAGCAGCTGTCTAGGGATTTTGCAAATGGAATCATGGATTTTCTGATTTGTTCTGTTTCCAAAAATATATAGTTTTCATAATCCCCCGAAAAAGTTAACGAAATTACACAAGCGACTTGACTAAATTTGGGACTTGGGGATTATGGTGGGTTTCTATTGTTTTAGAGATTCTTATTTCAGTGGTTGGGGGCATGCATACAAGTGGCTAAATATTACATTTTACACAGAATAAGCCCATTCCCAAGATACAACGCAACCTTTCATGGTTGGATGTGACTTATGGGAGCTAGAAGTGTTACTGTAAATAGCAATAAAGAAACTGCTGGCTTATTGTGTCTAAAAATACATGTGTAGCCACTTGTACGCATGCCCCCATGCGTATGCATGCCGCACATTTTAGCACGGTAAACGCAATAAAACAATAGAACGAAGCAAATGAGAACATTTTAACACTCACTTTTTCTTTTCTCTAATTACAATCTAAAATATGAACCCTTAAAAAAACAAAGTTGTCCTTTAAGCAAACAACTAGAAAACACAAAACAGACACATTTCCATCTATGAAGCCAAACCTTATTGAACAAAACATAAAAAAGGTAATTCCATTGTCTTACCAATAAATGATTTGTATTTGTACATGAATGCCCTGAAGTGATAAAACCTGTAAAAATACACCGTTAAAAACACCAGAGGAGAGGTGATAAAATACACTGTTAAAAACACCATGGAGGTGATAAAATACACTGTTAAAAACACCATGGAGGTGATAAAATACACTGTTAAAAACACCATGGAGGTGATAAAATACACTGTTAAAAACACCATGGAGGTAATAAAATACACAGTTAAAAACACCATGGAGGTGATAAAATACACTGTTAAAAACACCATGGAGTTGATAAAATACACTGTTAAAAACACCATGGAGGTGATAAAATACACTGTTAAAAACACCATGGAGGTGATCAAATACACTGTTAAAAACACCATGGAGGTGATAAAATACACTGTTAAAAACACCATGGAGGTAATAAAATATACTGTCAAAAACACCATGGAGGTAATAAAATACACTGTTAAAAACACCATGGAGGTGATAAAATACACTGTTAAAAACACCATGGAGTTGATAAAATACACTGTTAAAAACACCATGGAGGTAATAAAATACACTGTTAAAAACACCATGGAGGTGATAAAATACACTGTTAAAAACACCATGGAGGTGATCAAATACACTGTTAAAAACACCATGGAGGTGATAAAATACACTGTTAAAAACACCATGGAGGTGATAAAATACACTGTTAAAAACACCATAGAGGTAATAAAATACACTGTTAAAAACACCATGGAGGTGATAAAATACACGGTTAAAAACACCATGGAGGTAATAAAATACACTGTTAAAAACACCATGGAGGTGATAAAATACACTGTTAAAAACACCATGGAGGTGATAAAATACACTGTTAAAAACACCATGGAGGTGATAAAATACACTGTTAAAAACACCATGGAGGTGATCAAATACACTGTTAAAAACACCATGGAGTTGATAAAATACAGTTAAAAACACCATGGAGGTAATAAAATACACTGTTAAAACACCATGGAGGTGATAAAATACACTGTTAAAAACACCATGGAGGTGATAAAATACACTGTTAACTCATTTAGTGCCACCCCTTTCACCACTAGAGGGCGCCCAGTGGCCATAGAAATCCATGACTTGCCTGAACACTTTCCTTTGTGCATGTACAGGAAGAGGATGAAGTTAGCTTGAAGTTAGCTATTGGCTACCAAGCATTTTAGAAGCCTTATTTTCGTCAACTTAGCCATGATTAAACCTTGCACACCTCATGCATGGGAAAAAAACAGAGAAGAATGAGCTCTAAAAAATCCAATGCAATCCTGGATTGCATTGGAGTGGATTTGTGCAGTTTGTTCACAGCTTTCAAACAAAAAAATCCGATTGGAAATCCGTTCAGGCATTCTTGAGATAATCGCCATTATGTTTTACATGTTATGTAAACAAACATGGCTGCCCTGTATGTTAGATGGGGTTGTATGGGGGTGGAACATGCAAAATCGCGATTGAAATCATGTTCACCAGATTTGATGGGGTCCAAAAAAAAAAAAAAAAAAAAAAAAAAATCAAAACATTTTTTTCAAAAAAAAAAATAATATTTTTTTTTTTTTTTTTTTTTTAAAGCCGAACTTGTTCGGGATCGGCACTCTGCGATACGATAATAAAGCCGAACTAGTTCGGGATTGGCACTCAATGAGTTAAAAACACCATGGAGGTGATCAAATACACTGTTAAAAACACCATGGAGGTGATAAAATACACTGTTAAAAACACCATGGAGGTGATAAAATACACTGTTAAAAACACCATAGAGGTAATAAAATACACTGTTAAAAACACCATGGAGGTGATAAAATACACGGTTAAAAACACCATGGAGGTGATAAAATACACTGTTAAAAACACCATGGAGGTAATAAAATACACTGTTAAAAACACCATGGAGGTGATAAAATACACTGTTAAAAACACCATGGAGGTGATCAAATACACTGTTAAAAACACCATGGAGGTGATAAAATACACTGTTAAAAACACCATGGAGGTGATAAAATACACTGTAAAAACACCAGAGGAGAGGTGATAAACCAAGGTAACTTTATTCGTTCATGTTTACAAAACATTGTTAAAAGCCAACATGTTTGGACCAACTGGTCTCCATCAGAGTGAGTATGATATATAATATAATATAATATAATATAATATAATAATATATAATATAATATAATAATATATAATATAATATAATAATATATAATATATATAATATAATATAATATAATATAATAATATATAATATAATATAATAATATATAATATATATGATATAATATAATATAATATAATCACACAGTTTGATAAAGTATCAACAGAACATGTTTTGATTTGGTAGAAGCTCAGCTCTGGTCCACGATGTTAAAAGTTAAAGCAGCGATACGTCGTTTGACTGGAGAACCAGTGTCCACTTTGGACACAAATAAACATGGCTGCCAAACGTCTTTGACTTCATTACCCAGGAGTCTTTGTAGCATGTCCGGCGAGGACGCGCTGTGATTGGCCAGGCAGACTACAAAGAACCTTAATGGAAACGAGCTTGTTCAGCATTCCTTTGTTTATAGTTTGGCTGATTTCATTCTTATCAAACAATTCAGAACAGGTACACATTATTGCGATTCATTATTTTATGCTTTAACTATTGAAAAATAGCAGATATACAAGCTCACAGGTGCCGCGCTGTGAGCTTGTAGATCTGCTATTTTTGAAAAATTGTGAAAATTAGAATTTTGACCCGATTCTATAAGTGTCTTTTGAATCCTTGTTTCTATGTCAGCAATCTGGCCAGCCATCGTCAAAGAAAAGGTCCTTTTCACTTAACTGGAGCTCAGTTAGTCTGTTCTTGAGAGACTACTATGTCAGTGGTTCTCAAACCTTTGTGTGAAGGACCCCCAAAATTATATTTATTTGGCCACAGACCCCCATCTCAAAATATTTAGTTCCAGGGACCACCCAGAAGCAACATTTGAGTTACAGACGTTTGCTTTGAAAAATACACATTTTCACGACTTTTTCCAAAAAAATTGTAGATCTACAAGCTCGCTATTTTTCACTGGTTAAAGCATTCAATAATTCTAGGCCCCAAATGGGTTAAACAGCAAGAGGTTTTGCATTCATCAGTGAAGCCTGTTCAAATAAATGGACAGAATGCCAGCATCTTTGCCTACGGACCCACAAGGGGCTTATTGAATATTTTACTCAATCGCTGGCCTCGGCATCCACACTTCAAGAAAGAGAAGCCTGGGCTAGCGGCGCCCCTGTAACTGTGGCTCACAACATTTTAATTGTATATAAAATAAATGTAGCCGTTCAGATATCTTATTTGACATCAGTATTGTTCATGTGAACTGGTTGTTTAGGTTTATCCATTATAATGATACAATCGCTATGATTTATCACTGGTTTTCCACCGCGGATCACTTCCTCATTTACTCAAAGCAGAGGCAGCAGGAGTCGTGTCCCCCGCCGCGTTGTGTCCCCCGCCGCGTCCATTCAGAGACACCAGAGAGGGCCTTGTCCATTCTTTTGTTTACAGTTTGGCTGATTTAATTCTTATCAACACAATGCATATCCAACTTAATTTAATTCATATCAAACTTGATTTAATTCATATCAAAATTGATTTAATTCATATTTAATTCATATCAAACTTGATTTAATTCATATCAAAATTGATTTAATTCATATTTAATTCACATCAAACTGGAGTCCTTAAATTTAAAAAGTCTGATGATTAGAGTAACATCGACCTATGACCTTTCACCCATCCATGAGGGCCAGTATGTGGACTTGTAGATATCCTATCTAAGTGCCAGTGTGTGTGTGTGTGTGTGTGTGTGTGTGTGTGTGTGCGTGTGTGTGTGTGTGTGTGTGTGTGGTCTTGTAGATCTATCAGAGGGCAGGCTAGATGGTAGATCTATAGATCTATCTGAGGGCCAGGCTGTGGACTTGTAGATCTCAGAGCCAGGGAGAGTAGACAGAGAGAAAGCTGTAAAGACCTGATTAAAGGCTGTACCAAACTTCTCTCAGTTGATTCTTAGGTATTTTTCCTGTAGAATCCATTTCTGCAATGCATATTATTGTATTATGCGTAATGAATTAGATAATTAGCATATTTGAGTCAAATACATCAATTATGCCATTAATTATGCACAAAAGTGTACATTGCAGAAATGTATTCTACAGGAAAGAATACATAAGAATCAACTGAGAGAAGTTTGGTACACCCTTTAATCAGGTCTTTACAGCTTTTTCCCCGTCTAGTGGACTTGTAGATCTCAGAGCCAGAGTGTGTACTTGTAGATCTATAAAACATCCGTAGCCCTCAGAGCCAGAGTGTGGACCTGGTAGATCTCTTTGGGGAAGTCTTTCTGCTGCTCCTCGTAAACGATGCGTAGCCCCGCATCGTGCACCAGGGACCGCACGATGTCCAAGTCCCGGCAGACGCTGCTGTCCGTGTCGTCGGGGACCACGCCCTCGAAGGCCACGTTGTCCTTGACGACCACCACGCCGTTGGGACGCAGCGCCGCGCCGCACCGACGCAGGAACGCCACCAGGTGGTCGTTGGTCAGGTGACCTGGGGGGGGGGGGGGGGGGAGGGGTTACAGTTTACAATGCTAGTTTAGTTTGTTAGCATTGTTAACACTGGAGACGCCCGGTAAACCAGGAAATACAGATATGGGCGTTTCCTGCAACATTTAGTCAAATATTAGACAAATATTCCACAATCTCCGAATGCTATATAGAGTTTGGAACGGCAGCTCCCGAACGGCGAGTATCGGAAGTAGCCGCTGCTGCACTGAACTGTAGTCCCATTGGAAACATAACAGAAACACACTAGTACAGACAGAGTCATTCTAATGAACTGTAGTCCCATTGGAAACATAACAGAAACACACTAGTACAGACAGAGTCATTCTAATGAACTGTAGTCCCATTGGAAACATAACAGAAACACACTAGCACAGACAGAGTCATTATAATGAACTGTAGTCCCATTGGAAACATAACAGAAACACACTAGCACAGACAGTCATTCTAATGAACTGTAGTCCCATTGGAAACATAACAGAAACACACTAGCACAGACAGTCATTATAATGAACTGTAGTCCCATTGGAAACATAACAGAAACACACTAGCACAGACAGTCATTCTAATGAACTGTAGTCCCATTGGAAACATAACAGAAACACACTAGCACAGACAGT
This sequence comes from Nannobrachium achirus, assembly GCF_963921795.1. Classification (NCBI taxonomy): domain Eukaryota; kingdom Metazoa; phylum Chordata; class Actinopteri; order Myctophiformes; family Myctophidae; genus Nannobrachium; species Nannobrachium achirus. Next base: position 50,857,100 of record NC_137822.1, on the reverse strand, counting down.
CATTATAATGAACTGTAGTCCCATTGGAAACATAACAGAAACACACTAGCACAGACAGTCATTATAATGAACTGTAGTCCCATTGGAAACATAACAGAAACACACTAGCACAGACAGTCATTATAATGAACTGTAGTCCCATTGGAAACATAAGAGAAGCACACTAGCACAGACAGTCATTATAATGAACTGTAGTCCCATTGGAAACATAACAGAAACACACTAGCACAGACAGAGTCATTCGAGCGGCCTATTCTTGTTATGGGTGTATAGTTTAAGAAAACGTTTGAAAACATCATGGAGGTAACACCAATAACACCAAAGAAAGACGAAATAACGCCCCCAGAAATATTGAAAGGGGACATAACGCTTCCAGTAGGACATGTTATTGCTACTGCACCAAGGGAGCGGTTGCGTCACATCCGCTTTATCTCGCACTCATCATTTCTATTCCGGTTTGCCAGACTGTATGCCGGGAGCATTTGGCCAAATCACGGAGGCAACAGTCTGGCCACGCGAGACTATGCAACATTTAACGTGGGAGTGGAAGGAGATCACGCCTACTTCCTGTTAAACCGGATCCCGTTATTTTACAGCAGATGCAAAACAAAGCGATTATTAATTACATTTAATTTAACCACTCATTGTGGAGGTGAACTGTTCCTTTAGCCTAAGGCTCCAGTGTGTGGACCACTCATTGTGGAGGTGAACTGTCCCTTTTGCCTAAGGCTCCAGTGTGAGGACCACTCATTGTGGAGGTGAACTGTCCCTTTAGCCTAAGGCTCCAGTGTGAGGACCACTCATTGTGGAGGTGAACTGTCCCTTTAGCCTAAGGCTCCAGTGTGAGGACCACTCACCGATGACCCACTGTACCCAGATGACGTCGTATCGCCCCGGCTCGGGGACGAAGTCCTGCAGACCCTGGCAGAAGTAGTTTCCCACACGCCGGGAGTCCTCTGGACCGAGGTAGGAAGGAGCCTGGTCCAAGAACTCCTGAAGAGAAGATGTATTATCATTATTACTACTACTAATAATACTACTACTACTAATAATACTACTACTACTAATAATACTACTACTACTATTAACTACTACTACTACTACTAGGAGTCCTCTGGACCGAGGTAGGAAGGAGCCTGGTCCAAGAACTCCTGAAGAGAAGATGTATTATCATTATTACTACTACTAATAATACTACTACTATTAATAATACTACTACTACTATTAACTACTACTACTACTACTACTACTAGGAGTCCTCTGGACCGAGGTAGGACGGAGCCTGGTCCAATAACTCCTGAAGAGAAGATGTATTATCATTATTACTACTACTAATAATACTACTACTACTAATAATACTACTACTACTAATAATACTACTACTACTATTAACTACTACTACTAGGAGTCCTCTGGACCGAGGTAGGAAGGAGCCTGGTCCAAGAACTCCTGAAGAGAAGATGTATTATCATTATTACTACTACTAATAATACTACTACTATTAATAATACTACTACTACTATTAACTACTACTACTACTACTACTACTAGGAGTCCTCTGGACCGAGGTAGGACGGAGCCTGGTCCAAGAACTCCTGAAGAGAAGATGTATTATCATTATTACTACTACTACTAATAATACTACTACTACTACTAATAATACTACTACTACTAATAATACTACTACTACTATTAACTACTACTACTACTAGGAGTCCTCTGGACCGAGGTAGGAAGGAGCCTGGTCCAAGAACTCCTGAAGAGATGTATTATTATTATTATTACTACTACTACTACTACTACTACTACTACTACTACTACTACTACTACTACTACTACTACTACTATTATTAACTACTACTACTACTATTATTAACTACTACTACTACTACTACTACTAGGAGTCCTCTGGACCGAGGTAGGAAGGAGCCTGGTCCAAGAACTCCTGAAGAAGAGATGTATTATTATTATTACTACTACAACTACTACTACTACTACTACTAGGAGTCCTCTGGACCGAGGTAGGAAGGAGCCTGGTCCAAGAACTCCTGAAGAAGAGATGTATTATTATTATTACTACTACTACTACTACTACTACTACTACTACTACTACTACTACTACTACTAACTACTACTACTACTACTAGGAGTCCTCTGGACCGAGGTAGGAAGGAGCCTGGTCCAAGAACTCCTGAAGAAGAGATGTATTATTACTACTACTACTACTACTACTATTACTACTACTACTATTACTACTACTACTACTACTAGTACTACTACTACTATTATTATTACTACTACTACTACTATTACTACTACTACTACTACTATTACTACGACTACTATTACTACTACTAATACTACTACTACTAATACTAATACTACTATTACCAGTAAGACTCCCTAATCGGGAGATAAGCGACCGTAGGTCACTTATCTCCACAAATAGGGCAAAAATTAGTTTTTCCAAAATCTTCCTGATCCATGTTGATGACATGAGTGTAGACATACTGTGTAGTGATTTTCGTGATTTTAGGGCAAAATCTGTAGGAGCAGTGTCCAAAAATGTCTTTTTAAAAATCGGCCTGGAGGTGGCGCTATATGGGACAGATTCATGTTGATGGGATCAGTGTAGACATACTGTGTACCGATTTGCGTGATTTTAGGGCAAACATTTTAGGAGCAGTGTCCAAAAATGTGTTTTGCAAGAATCTGCCTCATGGTGGCGCTAGAAGAGGGCCATGTGAGAAATGAGGGGTGGGGTCTCCGCGCCGCCAAGGCGGACGAATAGGTACCGGCCCCGGCTGTCCCGGTCGCTCCTAGCCGGAGTTACGGCATTTTATGTGAGCTGCAGTGTAGGGGGTCCTCCACTGGGGGCGCCACCACTTTTGCATCCGTTCTGGAGCACCAGGAGTCGGTGGTCCCCGGGAATTCCCCGTGAGCAGCCCCGTTGGGGTGGTCATTTGGTCAGTTTAGCACATTTGGTCATTTTTTACATCTGGGGGTCCCCCAGGGACCTGGGGGTCCCTGGAGCTCCGGGGGTCCTTGGATGTTGTAGTTTGGCAGGTAAGGAGTGTGTGTGCAAAATTTGGCATGGATCGGGGCAACGGTTGCGGAGATATGAGCAGGGCAAGAGTGTGACGTGTGACTGACGGACTGACTGACTGACTCACTCACGGACAGCCTGTGGAGGTTTGGATAGTACCAGTAAGACTCCCTAATCGGGAGATAAGCGACCGTAGGTCACTTATCTCCACAAATAGGGCAAAAATGTGTTTTTCCAAAATCTTCCTGATCCATGTTGATGACATGAGTGTAGACATACTGTGTAGTGATTTTCGTGATTTTAGGGCAAAATCTGTAGGAGCAGTGTCCAAAAATGTCTTTTTAAAAATCGGCCTGGAGGTGGCGCTATATGGGACAGATTCGCCCCGTTGTCGGCGGCGAGAGACACCCCGGTGGAGGGTTGGCGTGAGTCGGCCACCCTGCGGGAGTGCGGGGGTCTCACGCCGCTGACCACGGGGTGACCGCAGCGGAGGTGAGATCAGCCAGGGAGGTGAGTCAGCCAGGGCGGCTGACTCACTACTACTACTACTACTACTACTACTACTACTACTACTACTACTAACTACTACTACTACTACTAGGAGTCCTCTGGACCGAGGTAGGAAGGAGCCTGGTCCAAGAACTCCTGAAGAAGAGATGTATTATTACTACTACTACTACTACTACTATTACTACTACTACTATTACTACTACTACTACTACTAGTACTACTACTACTATCAATTTTTAGTGCACGGATCGTGCACGCCCATGCACCATATATGCATCATATGTGTAGTACTTTTTAACAGCTTTCAAACTAAAAAATCCGCTTGGAAATCCGTTCAGGCATTCATGAGATAGAAGCCTTCAAAGTCAGACAAAACAAACACTGCCATCTTCCTAAATTTCTAGTGCACGGATCAATTTTTAGTGCACGGATCGTGCACGCCCATGCCTAGATCATGCACCATATGTGTAGTACTTTTTAACAGCTTTCAAACAAAAAAATCCGCTTGGAAATCCGTTCAGGCATTCATGAGATACAAGCCTTCAAAGTCAGACAAAACAGCCATTTTTGACATTTTGAAAGATGTGTTTGTTATGGGGCTAAACATGCAATTTCGCAATTGCGATCATGCCTAATACATTTGAGGCATTTTTAGAAATTTTTTTATAAAAAAAAAATTTGAAAAAAAAAAAAAAAAAAAAAAAAAAAAAGGTTTTTTTTTCAAAATGGCTTCCAACTCGGGAAACTCGGGCTGTGGCAGCCTGGGAGTACTGTAATAACTAGTGAAACTCGTGCCTTGGCAGTCAATGAGTTAATATAGAAACTATTTACTGTATTATTATTATTACTATATTAAAATAAACGATTTACTATATTATTAATATAGTAAATAGTTTCTTTTAATAATATTCTTAAAGAAACGTGTTATTTTCCTGTGTTCAATAAGAATTAATAATCCATGTCGTTGTAGTATTCTAAAAACGACTGGGCACCGGTGGCTGTGTTGGGTGGCGAAAACAGCCGATCTACAAGCCCACAAAGCGTTGCGCTTGCTTGCGTTGTGAGCTTGTAGGTCTGCTGTTTTCAGCACCTCCAAGGCCCGCCTCCTCCATGATTCTATTGGATGCTATGAACCTTTCTAATCCGCCTCCAGCTCCTCCAATGCCCGCCTCCTCCAATGCCCGCCTCCTACTGAGTACTGCAATCAAACTCTTATGGAGAAATGAGGGGTGGGGTCTCCGCGCCGCCAAGGCGGACGAATGGGTACCGGCCCCGGCTGTCCCGGTCGCTCCTAGCCGGAGTTACGGCATTTTATGTGAGCTGCAGTGTAGGGGGTCCTCCACTGGGGGCGCCACCACTTTTGCATCCGTTCTGGAGCACCAGGAGTCGGTGGTCCCCGGGAATTCCCCGTGAGCAGCCCCGTTGGGGTGGTCATTTGGTCAGTTTAGCACATTTGGTCATTTTTTACATCTGGGGGTCCCCCAGGGACCTGGGGGTCCCTGGAGCTCCGGGGGTCCTTGGAGGTTGTAGTTTGGCAGGTAAGGAGTGTGTGTGCAAAATTTGGCATGGATCGGGGCAACGGTTGCGGAGATATGAGCAGGGCAAGAGTGTGACGTGTGACGTGTGACAGACAGACGGACTGACAGACAGACGGACTGACGGACTGACGGACTGACTCACAGTTTGTGCAGGTTTTGATAGTAAGTGCGACCTACGGTCGCAACTACTATTACCAGTAAGACTCCCTAATCGGGAGATAAGCGACCGTAGGTCACTTATCTCCACAAATAGGGCAAAAATTTGTTTTTCCAAAATCTTCCTGATCCATGTTGATGACATGAGTGTAGACATAGTGGTTTTCGTGATTTTAGGGCAAAATCTGTAGGAGCAGTGTCCAAAAATGTCTTTTTAAAAATCGGCCTGGAGGTGGCGCTATATGGGACAGATTCATGTTGATGGGATCAGTGTAGACATACTGTGTACCGATTTGCGTGATTTTAGGGCAAACATTTTAGGAGCAGTGTCCAAAAATGTGTTTTGCAAGAATCGGCCTCATGGTGGCGCTAGAAGAGGGCCATGTGAGAAATGAGGGGTGGGGTCTCCGCGCCGCCAAGGCGGACGAATAGGTACCGGCCCCGGCTGTCCCGGTCGCTCCTAGCCGGAGTTACGGCATTTTATGTGAGCTGCAGTGTAGGGGGTCCTCCACTGGGGGCGCCACCACTTTTGCATCCGTTCTGGAGCACCAGGAGTCGGTGGTCCCCGGGAATTCCCCGTGAGCAGCCCCGTTGGGGTGGTCATTTGGTCAGTTTAGCACATTTGGTAATTTTTTACATCTGGGGGTCCCCCAGGGACCTGGGGGTCCCTGGAGCTCCGGGGGTCCTTGGAGGTTGTAGTTTGGCAGGTAAGGAGTGTGTGTGCAAAATTTGGCATGGATCGGGGCAACGGTTGCGGAGATATGAGCAGGGCAAGAGTGTGACGTGTGACGTGTGACTGACGGACTGACTGACTGACTGACTCACTCACGGACAGCCTGTGGAGGTTTGGATAGTATAAGTAACTGCGACCTACGGTCGCAACTACTACTACTACTACTACTAGTAAGACTACCTTGGTGACGTCTACCAGGTCCACGGTGGAGAAGAGAGGCAGCAGCAGACGCTTGGTGATACGACCGATGCCCGCTCCGCAGTCCAGGGCACATCCAGTCCCTGTTTTACCTTCTCCTTCCTGTGGTTAGAGGATATAAAGGACAGTTAGAGAAGTCCGCTCCGCAGTCCAGTCACTGTTTTACCTTCTCCTTCCTGTGGTTAGAGGATATAAAGGACAGTTAGAGAAGTCCGCTCCGCAGTCCAGTCACTGTTTTACCTTCTCCTTCCTGTGGTTAGCACTTGGGTGACTGAACTGAAAAAACTACCCCTCCGCCTGCATTTACCGTTCATTTAGACCGTTAGATTTTCTCCCTTTTGGCCGAGCTGCGCAACACCTCCTCCCCCTGCTGCCGGTGGGGGTTCTATTGTCTTCCAAATGTGAATTAGCATTTCAATTGACCTCTCAAAATACGACGGGACAACAAGCTCACCAAAGCCACACAGTTTGTGAGCTTATATAATTAAACATTTGTTTGGCAAAGCTTTCATATATGTCCCGACTTTATTATTATTATTACTAGAAATTGATATAAGTTAGTTAATTATAAAGAGAACGTTGATCAGTAGGCTCACTAGAGCGAAGCCGTGGCGAGCGAAGCCGTGGCCCAACACAAAGTTAACAAAGAAATTACATAAACAAGGGAAATAACAAATAAAGAATGGTCTAAACACAACTTATAAAGCAACGAAAATAATAAGCTAAATAAGAGGAAACGAAAAATACAATAACTTAGCCAAACAGAACCTTTCCGAAGCGTTCAGAACTCAACAAAAACTCAACACATCTTAAAAATAAATAAATAAATAAATCCCGTCCTGTCCCACTCCTGTACAAGGACTCCTCATACCTGGAGTTGTTGTCTTATGTCTTTCTCTGCTTTACTGTAGCCTACTCACTACTCAAGACACAAGTTCATAGGACTACTCTTCTCGGACCACGAAAACTTTAAAGGTAGAAATGTATTTTATTCACGGCTTTTATGCGCAACTCTATTGTTGCGCTGACGGCGCCTGGTTTGTGCTGCGTCAGCCTGCGTGCATCTCTTAGTTTTCACTTGAGTTGAGAAACAAACCACTTCAATATGATGGACGTTATGTAACATTTTGTCAACAATCTCTGCACCTTTGGAGTAATATAAAAGTTCACTTTGAGTCTTTGACACTTATTTATATCCATCGCGCTGTTCAACTCTGCACAACGCGGCACAACGCGTTGCAGCGTGATGCGATCTATAGGCCTATATAGAGAGAAAGAGAGAGAGAGAGATAATTCACATTCTCTTCACTCTGTAAAATGTTCACGTAGTGTTTTTTGCTTAGGCATGTACAATAAAAAGCAAATGATTATCCATTAGAAATTAAACGTGCAGGACACAAGTGTCGGGTGCCTATACTGTTTGATCGCACCCATGTCACCGTGACATGCGTGCCGTCTAAAAGCCGTCTCCACTCGGACAGAACAGGCGCAGCGTGTGCGCAGCGTGTGCCGTGTGTAGGCATATCTATACAAGATATTAATTTTGGCCGATAACTTATAGATCACCCAGTTGTTCTTTATATGTATTATTAGCTGAAATGATGCTTAGCTTTTAGAAACACGCTGTGCAGTGGCAGCAGCGTCGCACTTCTCCCGGTCAGCAAGAGCATCATCTCCCCGCAAATGATTGCTCATGCACGGCTAAAATAATAATAGGCCTACATTATATACACCATAGCGATTCTCATAATTAATATTATATTACTATTTATGAAATAAAACATTTCCAGGTAGTGGTTTTAATGTCTTTGCTAAGCTGACAGTGAAATGCAAATGATCCATTACCTTGAACAAAGGCGCACAACGGGAGCGCTAAACGTGTGCATTCTCTTAGGAGGGGGAGAACTGGGGGAGAGCGGTCTATTCTGCCGATAATTACCGTCAGAGTGGTATAATTGTATTTTATTTCATAATTAGGAAACGTTTCAGAAGGGAAAAAAAAAACGAGAACATATATCTTGAGTATTTAGGAAAAGTCATGGAAGGGGACATTTCTGAGACCTTCACAGGGAGAGTTATTGCACTTTGAAATCTCAAAATCGGCCTAAAGGACCGGTTAGTCACCCGTGTGTTAGAGGATATAAAGGACAGTTAGAGAAGTCCGCTCCGCAGTCCAGTCTCTGTTTTACCTTCTCCTTCCTGTGGTTAGAGGATATAAAGGACAGTTAGAGAAGTCCGCTCCGCAGTCCAGTCTCTGTTTTACCTTCTCCTTCCTGTGGTTAGAGGATATAAAGGACAGTTAGAGAAGTCCGCTCCGCAGTCCAGTCCCTGTTTTACCTTCTCCTTCCTGTGGTTAGAGGATATAAAGGACAGTTAGAGAAGTCCGCTCCGCAGTCCAGTCTCTGTTTTACCTTCTTCTTCCTGTGGTTAGAGGATATAAAGGACAGTTAGAGAAGTCCGCTCCGCAGTCCAGTCTCTGTTTTACCTTCTCCTTCCTGTGGTGAGAGGATGTAAAGTCCAGGGCACATCCGGTCCCTGTTTTACCTTCTGTGTGCAAATCTTTGAATATATGTATTTTTTAAGCGGACATTTGTAACTAAAATTTTTGCTTCTGGGGGGTCCCTGGAACTAAATATTTTGAGATGGGGGTCTGTGGCCAAATACATATAATTTTGGGGGTCCTTGACATGAAAAGGTTTGAGCACCACTGACATAAGCCATGTTTCCATAAACTTATTTGAATTAGGGAAGCGAATTATCAGAAATATGCATTAAGACAAAGCGAATTTAGCATGTTTCCATTTGCGGGTGTCATTCGAATTAGCGACGGTCGCAAGAGTTGATCGGGCTGATTTTTTTCAGACCGAACCTGAGCACTGCACCGTCTGCACGTCTGACTGCTGTGACTCGGTCACTGTCTACCTACTGCCCCAAATAACTTTTAAATATATTACAATTGGCGACGAGTCTCTTACGAAATTGGCAAGAGTTCGTCTCAATACATAAAGCTACCGGTTTACCGGGAAAAACGCGGTCGCGTCGCTGCACAGTGCTCATCCTGCGAGTTTCAGCGTCCTCTGGAAGGTCAGGTGGCCGATCTGCAAGCTCACAACGCGGCGCGGAGACGTGGATGCGAGCTGCTGTGAGCTTGTAGATTGGGCACTTCAGGCACGCAACACTGTGTGATGAGGAAGGGTTCGCCACGGATGGCTTGACTCCGGGAGGTGAAAACGGGAGGGATTTACACACGTCCGTGTCACTCCGTGTGTAACAAACAACCGGTTTGTTTTGTGGGCTAACGCTATACCATGGACGTTAAGCGGCAGGGGAAATGGACCTAGAACGTCATAATCTATTCGCATTTATTGTCTGACCCGTTTCCATTCACTTATGCGCATTTAGTTTATTCGATAAAGGATCAAAATCCTCCTCCTCCAAGCGGATAACTTTTTTTGCGGATAATGAAAGTTTATTCGCATTTTGAAGTGTTTCCATAAAAACATTTTGCGAATAAGCCGTTAATGGAAACGCCACTATTGAAACATTAGAAGGATTTGATTTTTTTTTTTGTACAAGACTTGTACAAATCTTCAAGATTTTAAAAAAATAGCAGGTATACAAGCTTGTAGATCTGCTATTTTCCAATAGTTAAAGCTACCAGTAAGACTCCCTAATCGGGAGATAAGCGACCGTAGGTCACTTATCTCCACAAATAGGGCAAACATTTTTTATTCCAAAAACTTCCTGATCCATGTTGATGACATGAGTGTAGACATACTGTGTAGTGATTTTCGTGATTTGAGGGCCAAAACTGTAGGAGCAGTGGCCAAAAATGTGTTTTAAAAATCGGCCTGTAGGTGGCGCTAGAAGAGGGCCATGTGAGAAATGAGGGGTGGGGTGTCCGCGTTGCCTTGGCGGACGAATAGGTACCGGCCCCGGCTCTCCCGGACGCTCCTAGCCCGAGTTACGGCATTTTATGTGAGCTGCAGTGGCAGGGGGTCCTCCACTGGGGGCGCCACCACTTTTGCATCCGTTCTGGAGCACCAGGAGTGGGTGGTCCCCAGGAATTCCCCGTGAGCAGCTCCGTTGGGGTGGTCATTTGGTAATTTTTGCACATGTGCTCATTTTTTACACTTGGGGGTCCCCCAGGGAGCTGGGGGTCCCTGGAGCTCCGGGGGTCCTTGGAGGTTGTAGTTTGGCAGGTAAGGAGTGTGTGTGCAAAATCTGGCATGGATCGGGGCAACGGTTGCAGAGATATGAGCAGGGCAAAAGTGTGACGTGTGAGGTGTGTGTGACTGACTGACGGACGGACGGACGGACGGACTGACGCACAGACACCTCGAGCAGCTTTCTGTAGTAAGTGCGACCTACGGTCGCAATGAAGAACATTCATGGGGGGCCCGCAGTGAATCCTTGTACCCAGGGCCCAGAGGTTGGTGTGACACCCCTGGTTCTGGTTCTAGCCTATCATGTCCAAGAAGACTGTAGATACATGTAGATACTGTAGATACATGTAGATACTGTAGATTATCCTAACCCTAACCCTGGTTCTGGTTCTAGCCTATCATGTCCAAGAAGACTGTAGATACATGTAGATACTGTAGATTATCCTAACCCTAACCCTGGTTCTGGTTCTAGCCTATCATGTCCAAGAAGACATACAGTATCCTTGTTTTTTTATTATTATTAATTCATCATACAAGACAGCAGTAAAGTGTCACCACGGTGTCGCCAAAGAGACCACACATTAAACCGTCAAACCGTTCCAAAGACATCATCTCTCTAAGGGGTCCCTGCTTCATCTCTCTCTCAGCTAAGGGGTCCCTGCTTCATCTCTCTCTCAGCTAAGGGGTCCCTGCTCCATAAGGGTCCCTGCTTCATCTCTCTCTCTCAGCTAAGGGGTCCCTGCTTCATCTCTCTCTCAGCTAAGGGGTCCCTGCTTCATCTCTCTCTCAGCTAAGGGGTCCCTGCTTCATCTCTCTCTCAGCTAAGGGGTCCCTGCTTCATCTCTCTCTCAGCTAAGGGGTCCCTGCTTCATCTCTCTCTCAGCTAAGGGGTCCCTGCTTCATCTCTCTCTCAGCTAAGGGGTCCCTGCTCCAGGCTAACTTACTCCCAGGAACCTCAGTAGGAAGGTCTTGTATCCGTTGAGGGTTAGGGTTAGGTTTAGGGGTGGTTCTAGGATAACTTACCCCCAGGAACCTCTGTAGGGTTAGGGTTAGGGTTAGGGTATCTTACCCCCAGGAACTTCAGTAAGAAGGTCTTGGATCCGTTGAGGTCGATGTTGGAGATGCTGCCGTATTCTCCCAGCATGGTTTAGGTTCTAGGGTTAGGGTTAGGTTCTAGGGTTAGGGTCTAGGGTTAGGGGTGGTTCTAGGTAGGATATCTTACCCCCAGGAACTTCAGTAAGAAGGGCTTGGATCCGTTGAGGTCGATGTTGGAGATGCTGCCGTATTCTCCCAGCATGGTTTAGGTTCTAGGGTTAGGGTTAGGTTCTAGGGTTAGGGTCTAGGGTTAGGGGTGGTTCTAGGTAGGATATCTTACCCCCAGGAACTTCAGTAAGAAGGTCTTGGATCCGTTGAGGTCGATGTTGGAGATGCTGCCGTATCCTCCCAGCATGGTTTAGGGTCTAGGCTTAGGTTCTAGGGTTAGGGTTAGGTTTAGGGGTGGTTCTAGGATAACTTACCCCCAGGAACCTCTGTAGGAAGGTCTTGGATCCGTTGAGGTCGATGTTGGAGATGCTGCCGTATTCTCCCAGCATGGTTTAGGGTCTAGGCTTAGGTTCTAGGGTTAGGGTTAGGGTCTAGGGTTAGGTTCTAGGGTTAGGGTATCTTACCCCCAGGAACTTCTGTAAGAAGGTCTTGGATCCGTTGAGGTCGATGTTGGAGATGCTGCCGTATCCTCCCAGCATGCCGTCCACGGTGGGCGGGACTTCCCTCCAGTAGTCCTCAGCCTGGCTGTAGAACCGCTGCTCACCTCCAGGGGGCGCTGTGTCTGAAGCACTCATCTGGAGAACACACACAACACAACACAACATGTCTGAAGCACTCATCTGGAGAACAAACACAACAAACATCTGGTGACCAAACACAACACAACATCTGGTGACCAAACACAACATCTGGTGACCAAACACAACAAACATCTGGTGACCAAACACAACAAACATCTGGAGAACAAACACAACACACATCTGGTGAACAACACAACAAACATCTGGAAAACAAACACAACACAACATCTGGTGACCAAACACAACAAACATCTGATTCAAGATTCAAGATTCAATAACTTTATTGCCATGTCAACAAGTTGATAGGAATTTGTCTTTGTTCACTCTCAAACATAAAACAAGGACAGTGCACAAACTGCACATAGACGGACATCCATAAACACACAAGAGTAAACAACAGGGAACAATCCCCAGCAGCAGTTTAAAGTGCTGTATACATAAACAGTATAATTATGTTTAAAGTGCTATATACATACAGTATATATGTTTAAAGTGCTATATACATACAGTATATATGTTTAAAGTGCTATATACATACAGTATATATGTTTAAAGTGCTATATACATACAGTATATATGTTTAAAGTGCTATATACATACGGTATATATGTTTAAAGTGCTATATACATACAGTATATATGTTTAAAGTGCTATATACATACAGTATATATGTTTAAAGTGCTATATTAATACATAGGTATATATGTTTAAAGTGCTATATACATACAGTATATATGTTTAAAGTAAAAATCAGAGGTGTGATATTCCCTGATAACAGACCGCTCTGCTCTATAACAGACCAATAACAGACCACTCTGCTCTATAACAGACCAATAACAGACCGCTCTGCTCTATAACAGACCAATAACAGACCGCTCTGCTCTATAACAGACCAATAACAGACCGCTCTGCTCTATAACAGACCACTGTCTAATCAAAGTCTCAGAGCACCTGCTGCAGTCAGGCTGCACTGTGTGAATCTTGTGCTGTAACCAACATGTCAGCCATGTAAACAAACACACAGCGACATTTACAACTAAACGTTGCTCTCAAGAATGTTTTAAAAATATTTTAAGCGAGAAATAGACAACTTAGTATCAGAAAATGGACTCTATCTAATCAGCACTTCCTTGTTTCCCTTCGGCCTGATAACTCCCCTCGGCTAGTAGAGATGGGATTTATGGCTCTTTGAAGTGAGCCGGATCTCTGGATCCGTTCCTTTCAAAGAGCCGTTCAATAGACAAGATCATTCTACTAGTTATTTATCTCTGGATCCGTTCCTTTCAAAGAGCCGTTCAATAGACTGGATCATTCTACTAGTTATTTATCTCTGGATCCGTTCCTTTCAAAGAGCCGTTCAATAGACTGGATCGTTCTACTATTGTTATTTTGTAGATTTTTATTATAATTACAAATAACTTCAACCCTATAGGCCTACATTTATTTCGGACATATATAGTTACAAACCTGTCATTTGAAAATAGCAGATCTACAAGCTCACGCGACGCATTGTGAGCTTGTAGATCTGCTAGTTTCAAAAGATTTTTCTACATTTTACTCATTGGAAAACCTGTGCAACAGGACATTCTGCACAATGAGTTCGTTCTATTGGTACTTTAATAAGTACATTTTTGATACCAATACTTCTTTACTTTTACTCAAATACATTAACATTGCAAACTTCTACTTGATTGCAGTATTGATATTTTTACTTAAAGGGGAAGACCACCCATTTTCAATATTGAAATATGTCATTAATATAACTTAGAGGAGTTGTGTGGAAATAGAAAAAAAGTTCCCCCCTGTGTTGCCTAGAACTGGAGGATTGATTTTGGGGTTTGTATTGTAAAGTACAATGTGTGATGTCATCAAGTTGTACTTTACAATACAAACCACAAAATCAATCCTCCAGTTCTAGGCAACACAGAAGGGGGGGAACTTTTTTTCTATTTCCACACAACTCCTCTAAGGTATATTAATGACATATTTCAATATTGAAAATGGGTGGTCTTCCCCTTTAAGTAAAGAAATGTAGTACTTTTCCCACCACTGTTCATTAGAAAGGAACTGCTCCCTACTGTGATTCAATCAACCAAATCCTATCGTTCATTTCAAAGTGCCGTTCAAAAGACTCGAGTCCCACCTCTATCGGCTAGCGCCTCGGGGAGGTATATTAATGACATATTTCAATATTGAAAATGGGTGGTCTTCCCCTTTAAGTAAAGAAATGTAGTACTTTTCCCACCACTGTTCATTAGAAAGGAACTGCTCCCTACTGTGATTCAATCAACCAAATCCTATCGTTCATTTCAAAGTGCCGTTCAAAAGACTCGAGTCCCACCTCTATCGGCTAGCGCCTCGGGGAGCTATCAGGCCGTCGGTCTGTTATTTATCGTCATTCACCGCGGAGCCATTCATTATCCCTTACTTAGACAACAAGAAGCCAGAAATGTCTTTATTTCTATTTACAGTAACACTACCAGACCCCATAAGTCTTTACAGTAACACTACCAGACCCCATAAGTCACATCTGGCCATGAAAGACTGCAGTGCATCTTGGGAATGGGCTTGGGCTTATTGTGTCTAAAAAGACACGTTTAGCTGCTTGTACGCATGCCCCCCCCCCCCCCCCCCCCCCCCCCCCCCCCAAATGAACACAGCATTGTTAAAATGGCTAAAACGATAGCAAGCAGAAAATGAAAACATTTTAACACTCATATTTTCTTTCTCTAATTACAAGCTCACAGCGTGGCACCGAGTGCCGCGCTGCCAGCTTGTAGATCGTAGATAAGTCGTGGATAAGTCGTGAAAATGTGTGCAAATCTTGTTGAATGTATGTATTTTTTTAAGCAAACATTTGTAACTCAAATTTTGCTTCTGGGGGGTCCCTGACTCCCTGGAGCTAAATATTTGGAGATGGGGGTCCGTGGACAATATTCAAAGACTTGCACAAATATTCACGAATGTTAAAAAATAGCAGATCTACAAGCTCGCAGCGCGGCACAGTGTGAGCTTGTATATCTGCTATTATTCAATATTTAAAGCACACAATAATGCGTAATAATGCGTTCCAATGCAGTCTAAATGTGTTAAACCCCCTCCCCTATGAAGAACATTCATGGGGGGGCCCGCAGTGAATGCTTGCACCCTTGATACAAAACATTCTACTGCTGTGACATCATAACGATCCTCTAATAAACAGCATCCATTAGAGCACTGTGACATCATAATGATCCTCCAATAAACAGCATCCATTAGAGCACTGTGACATCATAATGATCCTCCAATAAACAGCATCCGTTAGAGCACTGTGACATCATAATGATCCTCCAATAAACAGCATCCATTAGAGCACTGTGACATCATAACGATCCTCCAATAAACAGCATCCATTAGAGCACTGTGACATCATAATGATCCTCCAATAAACAGCATCCATTAGACTCTAATGGATGCTGTTTATTGGAGGATCATTATGATGTCACAGGGGGGTCGCCAAAAAATTTGGGGGGGTCGCCAGATTTTTTGGTAAAAAAAAAAAAAAAAAAAAAAAAAAAGTTGAAAAAAAAAGAAAAAAAAGAAAAAGAAAAATGCCTGGAAAACATTTTTATAAAAACATTTCATAGCGAAAAATCGACAAAGTGGAATGGATGTGTGTGTGACAGTGTGTCCTTGGCCTGGCTATGTATACATGCATTGTGTGTAGCAGCACGTGATCCTCCTCCTCCCTTAACCCGGAAACTCACTAATCTCAATTTAACTGGACAGCCACGCACATGAGCGAAATGCACCCAGGTAGAAAATAGATAAAACATTGTATGACCACGATATAAAAGCACTGGCAGCTTCTTTTGAAGTGGCACATCTTGTGGCCAAACAAAAAAAAACCATACACAATCGCAGAAGAGCTCATCCGCCCAGCAGCCCAGGCAATGGCAAGGCATATGCATGGAGACGCAATAGCAAAATCATTTGAGACCATCCCGTTGTCAGATGACACTATGTGCAGGCGTATTGGTGAAATGGCAAATGACATTAAATGTCAGGTCACTGAGCGAATGAAGAAAAGTGGGTCGTTTTCACTGCAGATGGACGAATCAACGGACGTTGCCAACTGCGCCAATTTGCTTGTCTTTGCAAGGTACAGCCACGAAGGAAAAATAAATGAAGAGCTGCTGTTTTGCGTGTCCCTGGAGGGGACGTGCACGGGACAGGACATCTTTAATGCAGTGGACAGTAAACTGCGCGAAGAGGGACTAAGTTGGAAACACTGCAAATCTGTGTGCACAGATGGAGCTGGTGCTATGCAGGGATCAAGAAAGGGATTAAAAGCCAAAGTTAGGGAGGTGGCGCCCCATATTAAATTCACCCATTGTATGATTCACCGCGAATCACTGGCGAGTAAGCCCCTAACCCCAGAGCTGCAGGAGGTGCTACAAACGGCAGTTAAAATAGTAAATTTTATCAAATCCCGCCCTTTACAGTCCAGATTATTTGCAACACTTTGCCAAGAAATGGGATCTGAGCATGAAACCCTACTTTTCCACACAGAGGTGAGGTGGCTCTCACGGGGCAGAGTACTGACCAGACTGTTTGAACTGCGTGAGGAGGTGCGGGTGTTTTTAACAGAGCATCAGTCTCCCCTTGCTGCCCACTTGAGTGACCCTCGCTGGGTTTGTGCCCTGGCATACTTGGCTGGAATATTTGATAAACTCAACACACTAAACCTGTCGCTCCAAGGCTCAAACAATAACATTCTCAATATTTCTGATAAGATCGCTGGGTTTCAGAGGAAGCTGGAACGCTGGGCAACGCGAGTCAATGAGGGTAATATTGACATGTTTCCAGAGCTCGAGGATTTCATGGATAATTATGACATAAATAGAGACATCATAAACGGAGATATCATCTCTCATCTGAGAGGTTTGACTGACTGTTTCCGCAAATATTTCCCAACAGATGACGCTCCAGAAAGATATGATTGGATACGCTATCCCTTTACCGAGTCCACGGGCGCACACTTGTCATCAGAACTGCAGGACGCGCTGTTGGACCTTTCAGCCGATAGGACATTGCAGATCAAGTTCAAATCATCCACACTGGAGGAATTCTGGCTATCTAAAACTGTGGCTGCGCAATATACTGAACTGTCAAAAGCAGCAATGGATGTTCTGATTCATTTTCCGTCCACTTACCTATGTGAAAAGACGTTCTCATGCGCTCACATATATAAAATCAAAATACAGATCACGACTCACCAGAGTTGAAGATGATCTCCGTGTTGCTGTGAGCAATATTGAGCCTAGATTAGCACTTCTCTGTTCAAAGAAACAAGCGCAGCCATCCACTAACCTCAAAAGGTAGGCATATGCCAAAACAATTCATAAATTGTTCATAAAAAAAAAGTGCTGTCAAGATGTTATGCCGGTTACATTTAATAGTGTGGATGGAAACGAAGGTGAGTTCACATATAGATGTAGGCCTATTTGTTTCCCTTTTTGTTTTCTTTTTTGCTGGACAGTTTAATGTAAAATGTTAAGAGCATATGAATGCAGCTGTCAGTGCTGTCAGATACGGTTACATTATATTGTTTGGAAACCAGTGCATAGTCTCCCATATTTGTTTCCCCTTTGTTTGCTGGACAGTTTCATGTAACGTTACGAGCATAATTAATGCAGCCGTCAGATCCAGTTAAATAATATATTGTTTCTACCTTTTTTTTTTGCTTTTATTGCTGGACAGTTTCATGTGGCTAAAAACGTTAAGAGCATAATTAATGCAGCAATAAGAAAATAAATGCGTCATTATTCATATCACGTGTCAGTGTTGTTTTCTCTGCATAACTTTAAGACGTAGCCTAGTAGTGAAAACAGCCGATCTACGAGCTCACAATGCGGCGCGGTGAGGCGGGGCGGGGGGGGGGGGGGGGGGGGGGGGGGGTCCGTAAGGGCCGGGGGTCGCGAGTCAAAATGTGATTATTTTGGGGGTCGCGGCCAGAAAAGGTTGAGGACCCCTGCATTAGAGCACTGTGACATCATAATGATCCTCCAATAAACAGTATCCATTAGAGCACTGTGACATCATAATGATCCTCCAATAAACAGCATCCATTAGAGCACTGTGACATCATAATGATCCTCCAATAAACAGCATCCATTAGAGCACTGTGACATCATAACGATCCTCCAATAAACAGCATCCATTAGAGCACTGTGACATCATAACGATCCTCCAATAAACAGCATCCATTAGAGCACTGTGACATCATAATGATCCTCCAATAAACAGCATCCATTAGAGCACTGTGACATCATAATGATCCTCCAATAAACAGCATCCATTAGAGCACTGCTTCCCAAACAGTGGGGCGGGACCCAATTCACTCTTTGTCAAGTCCCACCCCATGTCGCTCTGTTAACAGGTGGGACAACAAAGCCAGGGAATAATATTTTTATAATGGAAGTGAATGAAAAAAAAATAATTAATAATTCTGCCCATTTAAAATACATGTACCAATCGAATCTCTTAGTTACATCGATATCGTTCATGTGAACTAGTTTGTTGAAGTTTATTCATTATACTCATCGAAATCGCTATGACCGCGCAGCGCCGTACCGCACCGTGACCTTACCGCGCATCACCGCACAATGCAGTGTCTAGCAGGAGACTTCTATGCAAGACTAGTAATTTTATCATTTCAACAAATATTCACTGTGTATTCACTCCATTTTGTTCCAAAATGTTCCTATTTATCATGACAAAGCAAAAAATAAAATATAAATGGCTGACCAAATGGTCAATTGTGGGTCACGATCCCAGTAAAAATGTACTATTTTCTTTTCCTAAAAATCTTTTGAAATGTATTATTTTATTTTAAGAAATAAAATCATTTTGAAGAATTTTATAAAAACAAGCAAACACATCTAAGAGATTCCATAAAATAAAACAATAATTAAGAAGCAGTGAAAATAGCCCAGCTGCAAGCTCTCAACGTGGCACGCCGTGAGCTTGTAGATCTGCTGTTTTCACTAGTTTACGTCTAATTTCTCTTTTTCTCTCGAACTAAAAAGGTTTGCGAACGTTCGATCCTGGGCTTTGAGCAAGACTCTCTGAACCCCTAAACTGCTCCTGATGAGCAGGTTGGTGCCAAGCAGGGTTTCCTCTGACATCGATGGGTGGATGTGTGTGTGTGTGTGTGTGTGTGTGTGTGTGTGTGTGTGTGTGTGTGTGTGTGTGTGTAGGTCTTGAGGTGACAGTTCAGTATAATGTATAATCCTAACATTAAAGGAGCTATAGTCAACTTTTTCTTGAAAAACGGATGCTACAATATAAATGTTTCGAAAATATTTTATAAAAAAATACGCTTCAAATATGTGTTTCTATTCAAAAATGACTACAAAAAGCGTAAAATAATGATAAAATAATAATTTTGGCCATTGTCAGACCGACACTTTGTTCACATTCTAGTCTATAGACTAGGATGTAAAAAAAAGTGTCGGCCCGACAATGAAAAAGTTGACTATAGCTCCTTTAATCCCAACTTGAATGTTTTTCTAAAGGTAAAAAAGTCTAAAAATATTCTCTCAACCATGAAAGGAAAAGAAACTTCCTCACATTTGGTCCTGACAACTGTAGACCGCACACACACCCCAAGCTGTCAGCTGTCATGTCAATCACATCACCCAAAGGATCCTAAATTAGCAGCACACACACACACACACACACACACACACACACACACACACACACACACACACACACACACACACACACACACACACACACACACACACACACACACACACACACACACACACACACACACACACACACACACACACACACACACAGTGGTTCTCAACCTTTTCAGGCTGTGACCCCCAAAATAATCATATTTTAATTGGGGACCCCCCACCCTGAGTTAAAGGCATTACATTTTTTATGGTTCTATTGTGATGCTTGTAGATCTGCTATTTTCACAATTTCTGCCTCTAATATTTGACAATTTGTCCAGTGTTTAATTTGTAATTTTAGAGGTGTTAAAAAGTCCTTAAATTGTCACTTTAGAAATGTGCAGATACCCTCTATACCGGGGATGGGCAACTTTGATGATGGTGAGGACCACTATATTTCCACCTTCACTCCAGAGGACCACATTGCATATTGCTACGTCCTACTTTGTCCTTCTAGTAACTCATACAAAGAAGCAAAACATAGCAGATCTAAAGCTCAAAACGAATCACAGATCAGCTATTTTTTGCTTCTTTTGAATTGGAATCCTGAATTATTATTATTTTTTATTGGAATCCTGAAATCTAACATTTTGATTTAATTTCAAACGCATTTAGTTATATACTCATGTTAACTTTATGAACTTAAATATAAATACATTGGACATAAAAAAAATGATTTTAATACTACTATACTAGTCATTAAGATACTAATATAGACTGACGGAATTAAAGCAGGTCATGTTTTGAATTGTAACAGCTGAAATCAATGACATATTCAGTATTCTGATATTAACCTGTGGGCCGCATTAAGTGCCAGTTGCCCATGTATGCTACACTTAGACTTTATGTTGGTTTGTTTACTGTTGAGAGAGAAAACAATGTTGCACACAGAGTTAATCATCTGGGTTGTTCCCGGATGACTGGGCTCTCCTAGTCTCAGGCAGAGATGTATTGCAGGTTGAAAAGGCCCTTAACTGTGAACTAAACATGATCTGCACCTGCTGCTCAATGACAACAGACTTGGTAAAACTGAATGTATCCTCTTTGGATCCAGTCAGAAACTCAGCAAAGTTGAGAACTTCACAATTAAAGTAGGTGACACTGTGATAACAAGAAAATAAAAACACATCTGCTACCTGGGTTGCATCCTGGAGGCTAACCTATCCAGTGAAAAAATTACTACCAAGGTAATCAATAAAGTCAACCGACAAATTTGTTTCTTGCAAAGGGTTGCCCCGCTGATCAATATTAAAACACGAAAGACTCCAAGTGATGCCCTTATTGGGCCTCTCCTTGAGTTCTCGTCTGGTATCGCGACGCCCCAGCTGCCTTAAAGTTAAAGCTCCAAACAGTAGGGATGGGTATCGTTCACCTTTTAATCGATACGATACCTTTTTCGATACCTGGAAATCGATACAATACCATTTTCGATACCATTTTCGATACTTTTTATTTATTATTATTATCCCACAACCTAATTAGGATCGCCCCAAAAAATAGTGTGTTTTTCCCTTGGTGTTTCCATCTGTAACTCCACGCTCAGCAGTTGTTCAATTGTCTAAAAAACATAATACAAAAATCAATAACGCATGTACCTTGCCCAACATCAACTTTATCACCTTCAGATGTGTCTCTACTTCTCATATAATGCCAAAATGTTTAATTTTTTTTTGCCATATATTGCACGAGCCGGAGTTGACCGACGACGCGATTTGCGTCACAAATGGGCGTAAACAAACGCTGCCTGCAAGCAGAGATGGAGCGAGGGGGAGGGGAGGGGGGCAGTTGAGAGAGAGCAACGCACAGTATAAAATATATGATAGGAATAGCGTGCTTTACAGGTTGGAAACGGTCGCATTTCCCTCGGAAACACTTCGGAACACGGGACTGTAATCATCATGTGTATAACCCGAGAGCACCTGTTAGGACCCGTACTGTGTGTGACGTGTGTGTACTTTCTGCTTTTTATGCAAACTATAAAGCAAGCAAGCAATCAATCGTGTGTGTGTGTGCGCTGGCGTGCGCCGCTGCACTATGATCAGGATACGGAACGAAGTGGAGTTGTGTTTAACGTGCGTGCTGTGCTGTGTTTAGGCTGACCTGGGATCAGATTCAGGTCCGTTATTACTATTAGCCGCGAGGCAGCGACATCTCACAGCTGTAACTGTCAGATGATAATGCTGGCAAGATCAGATTTACAGCAGGGAAAAAAGAGCTTGGTGCGTAATGCATGCGTGTGCGTGATGCGTAGCAGCTTCTGCTTTCGGTTCGCTTTTTTGGACCCGTGAAGACCTCTACTCAGAACGGCTTTGAGAGGGAGAGGGTTAGAGGGGTAGAGGGGCGGCTGATTCGAAGTATAACAGCAACATCCGTGGATGCTGAGTTGCAAAACTACTCAAATGTTTTTACTTAGGTAAAAGTACTCTCCCTCCCATGGCCTACTCGATCCTATACTATCCTAAGCTATGAACAATAAGATGTGTGTAGACATTACCTAAAACAAACAACATGTGTGTAGAAGTCACATAAACATCCTACTGTGTCCCCTGCTGGCAGGGACAGTGTAGTGCAGACATTTAAGATACACGTCGCACAGCAGCTCCGTAACGTTACGTGTTTGTGCACAGATATACATTTCTCTCTCTCTCAAACAATAAAGTAACAGAGAGAGGGGGCCACCAGAGAGAGAGAGAGAGAGAGAGAGAGAGAGCAAAGTAACAACACACTATATATTAAATTTCCTCTGTCTGTCTGTTCGTTTGTCTTTTTGCTGATATTGCCAGAAACACTGCTACTTTAAAACAGTTCTGTGTCTTCAATGACTATGATCAAATATGAGCGCCCGTTAGGGCGCGATTTCTAGATATGAGCGGCCGCGCCAGCGGCCGCGAATTTCTAGTTATTATAATTATTATTTGCCTTTTTCTATGGGCTATTTTATAGAAGTTGGATCATTGTCATAATAAACATTATAGGCTATTCTCGGCTATTTTCACAGTAACGAGCGTAGCCTACTAAAGCAGTCATTAAACTTTCAGTAGCCCAACTGTTACAGACGCGACAGCCGAGGGGTGCAGTCAAAAGTATCGAAACAAGGTATCGTTCGTTTTTACGTGAACCGATACTCGATAGTATCGAGTCAGTGAATCGATACCATTAAAAGTATCGCAGACAATACCCAACCCTACCAAACAGCCCAGAACAAACCAATTAGGGTCCTGCTTGGTCTTCCTCCTCAGGCCCACCTTACTGATCATCACCACGAAAGCGTGGGGTGGCTCAAAGTAGCTGACAGAGTACAGCATCTTGCAATGGGCCTGGTGTACAAGATACACTACACCTCCAAGATACCCATGTACCTGACTACTGGTCTACAAGATACACTACACCACTAAGATACCCATGTACCTGACTACATACTGGTCTACAAGATACACTACACCACTAAGATACCCATGTACCTGACTAAATACTGGTCTACAAGATACACTACACCACTAAGATACCCATGTACCTGACTAAATACTGGTCTACAAGATACACTACACCACTAAGATACCCATGTACCTGACTAAATACTGGTGTACAAGATACACTACACCTCCAAGATACCCATGTACCTGACTAAATACTGGTCTACAAGATACACTACACCACTAAGATACCCATGTACCTGACTAAATACTGGTGTACAAGATACACTACACCACTAAGATACCCATGTACCTGACTAAATACGGGTCTACAAGATACACTACACCACTAAGATACCCATGTACCTGACTAAATACTTCCTAAAGGTCAAGGATGTCCACGATCACAACACCAGAGGCAGCTCAACCAGTCATGTTCAACCCAGATTTAACACTAAACAAGGCTCTAATTCGTTCTCCTGCTATACTACCAACATATGGAACGCCCTCCCACCTCCTTCAAAATTGGTCTGAAAAGTCACCTTCAAATGGTTGCTACTCGAAACTCGTAAATAGACTAAGCCCATTCCTACCTCCCCTTTTCCTTTGTAAATACTGTATCTGTTATTTCTCTTTATTACTATTATTGCTTTTTCCCCTTGTTATTTTAATTGCTTTTTTATTTCACCCCCTTTTGTTACTGACAATTCCCTAAGCAAATTACTGTGTTCTATCAGTCTGTCATTCAATGTTATGAGATACATAAAGTACTGTGTTCTATTCAATTTTATATGAGATACATAAAGCACTGTGTTCTATTCAATGTTATATGAGATACATAAAGGACTGTGTTCTATTCAATGTTATATGAGATACATAAAGTACTGTGTTCTATTCAATGTTATATGAGATACATAAAGTACTGTGTTCTATTCAATGTTATATGAGATACATAAAGTACTGTGTTCTATTCAATGTTATATGAGATACATAAAGTACTGTGTTCTATTCAATGTTATATGAGATACATAAAGTACTGTGTTCTATTCAATGTTATATGAGATACATAAAGTACTGTGTTCTATTCAATGTTATATGAGATACATAAAGTACTGTGTTCTATTCAATGTTATGAGATACATAAAGCACTGTTCTATTCAATGTTATATGATATACATAAAGTACTGTGTTCTATTCAATGTTATATGAGATACATAAAGTACTGTGTTCTATTCAATGTTATATGAGATACATAAAGTACTGTGTTCTATTCAATGTTATATGAGATACATAAAGCACTGTGTTCTATTCAATGTTATATGAGATACATAAAGTACTGTGTTCTATTCAATGTTATATGAGATACATAAAGTACTGTGTTCTATTCAATGTTATATGAGATACATAAAGTACTGTTCTATTCAATGTTATATGAGATACATAAAGTGGTTCCCGTGTAAATAAGCTGTGAGGCTTACTAGGATCTCCTTTTAGTTGACCTTGTACCAGTGAACTGTACTGTCATGAAACTGTATTTTTTCCTATGCAAGCTGACAATACATTCTTCAATCAATCAATCAAGCCTACTTTTTACTTTTAGTACTTTAAGTATATTTTGATGCAGAGACTTTTTGTACTTTTAGTAAGACAAGAGTGTTTCTCCATATCAGTATCGATACTTTTACTTTACATAACAGTATTGATACTTTTACTCATAGCTGTATCGATACTTTTACTCCTGTGGAAATAAGCCTCGGCTTTCTAGGATCTCCTTTTAGTAGACCTTGTACCAGTGATTTGTGCTGTCATGAAACTGTACTTTTTTTCTTATGCAAACTGCTAATAAACTCTTCAATCAATCAATCCTCTAAATAACAGTATTGATACTTTTACTTAATGTAGACCTATAAATATCCCCTCCACACACACACACACACACACACACACACACACATGCATGGCAGAGAAAACAACAGCCGTGGTGCTTCGATGAGCTTGTAGATCTGTTCTGTCTCTTTGTATTGTATTGTATTGTATTGTATTGTATTGTATTGTATTGTATTGTATCGTATTAACAGTTCCAGTGATAATAAATCAGACCATGTGTTGACTTGGAACACGTTGTTATGATCATCATCACACTGCTTTCTAATGACACACATCCATATAAGGTAATAACAACAGTAGTGTATGGTCTTTTAGCTCACCTTTAGAGTAGATCTCACAGCCCTCCTCCTGCTAGACGAGCAAACACGTTGTTGAAACATTGAAGTCTGGATACATGGTGACCGACGTCATTTCCTTATTTGGTTACGTTGGTCGGCGAAGGGGCGGAGTCAGACGTTCTTTTTTTGTTTATTTGTTTTAAATAAATCTTTATTGAAACGGTCAAGGAGACACGCAGCGATGTACAAACACGAACACATTTAGGTTATTAATAGTTTTATATTATTTAAAAAAAAAAAAAACATATAGGTCTATATTTACAATATTTTGACACTGAAGGACAGTTCCTGTAGCTTTGTTTAAGCATTTAGATTTATGTATATTGGAATTTGGCTTGCCTAGAATAATTATCACATTCATTAACATCAAGTAATTATTATTATTAATTAGTATTTATAATTATTACTGTTATTTACTACTATTGTTGAACCAAACGTCCTGGGTTTAGGCTCAGTGGGGGTGGATTCTCTTTACAGTGTATTGCATATCCGGTGTAGAACGGATACGGAAACGGTCAGTGTGCAAGTGTAGAAAGTGACATGGATCTTTTCCGACGCCGGGGGAAAAAGGCCTGTGATTGGCTAGGCTTGATCACGTGGCATTGATTGATTGATTGAAGACTTTATTAGAAGTTTGCATAGGAAAAGGTACAGTTTCATGACGGTACAGTTCACTGGTACAAGGTCTACTAAAAGGAGATCCATGAAAAGACTAAGCTTATTTCCACTGGAAACCATTGAAGTATCTCATATAACATTGAATGACAGACAAATAGAACACAGTACTATGCAGTAGATATGTAAAGAAAAACAAAAAAAATACAGTAAGTCTAAAATAAACAGTATACAACACTGCTTACGCCACACCACAGTCAGTTCCCTATAGAACTCGGTTACCCCTGCCCTGCTGCGTGATTATGGATCCAACTGGGAAAGATGGATAACCACGCCCCGGACTCATTTTTGAAGCTTGTGATTGGCTGAACCGGACGTAGGGAGCGCTCCGTTGTAGTCACTTGGACCGCGCGAGGTGCACCAAAACCCAATTATCATGGCGTTTATCGTGCGCTTGCCCAGGCCAATATAACGATTGCATTCACCACGGCTTCGTAACTCGCGCGGCGCTCCGCCGGCCACGCGGCCCTGGCCCGCTCTTCGCGGCCACTCGCGCCTGCGGCGCTCGGGGGCGAAGAGCAGGACCAAGGTCCGCTGGCCTTCGCGCCGCTTGCAATGTCGTGGACAATAACTGAAAACGAGCGCTCTATGCCGTTTCCATCCATCTTTCCCAGTTGGATCCATAATCATGCTGCCCTGCTTGCTCGCTCACCTTCATTAAAGCGGATCATATTTCTGTGTAACACCAGGACGCAGACGCACACACAATTCAATTCAAAGGAGCTTTATTGGCATGAGAAAACATACGTTTACATGGCCAACGTAAGCAAAACTATAATAAAACAGTTGAAACAGGGAACATATATTGATTGATTGATTGATTGATTGATTGATTGATTGATTGATTGATTGAAGACTTTATTGTCAGTTTGCATAGGAAAAGGTACAGTTTCATGACGGTACAGTTCACTGGTACAAGGTCTACTAAAAGGAGATCCTAGAAAAGACTAAGCTTATTTCCACAGGAAACCATTAAAGTATCTCATATAACATTGAATGACAGACGAATAGAACACAGTACTATCCAGTAGATATGTAAATAAAATAAAATGAGAGAACAAAAAAGAAAAAGAAAACAGTAAGTCTAAAGAAACAGTAAGTATAAGAAGGGGCAGGGGAGGGTAGGGTTGGGTTAGTTTTTTTCTATTTAAATAAAACCATTGTTAGAAAATGGAAATAAGGCATTTAATGTATTTATTCTGTAATAATAATAATAATACATAATGAGCATTCATGATGCAGCGCATCCTGGAGAGAATGTTGAAATGTAATATTTATTCTGCACATTTTTACACCATTGGAAAACATTAAGAATGTTTGTGTCCTCCTACAAAAACCATATTAAAACAAAACAAATATTTTTACCCCCATCTTTTTTCCATTTTCATACACTTTTGAGAAAGCTCCAGGGAGCCACTAGGGCGGCGCTAAAAGCCACATGCGGCTTTAGAGCCGTGGGTTGCTGTAGCGCTTTGGAGTCCAGACGTGACCGGACGCCGTGTGGTCGGAAAAATTCCCACACGGACGCACGGACGGCACCGAACGGTGCGCGAGTATTCCTACCATAGGAGACGCGTGTGCATAAATTAGAAAGCGCGGCCTGTGATTGGCTGGAGCGGAGTTCTGGAGCGCTCGGCTGTGGTCACTTGGACTGCGCGGGCGGGTGTGAATGCGTTTATCGTGGGCTTGCCCAGCTTACGGCCTGGGCATAAATATAACGATTGCATTCACCACGGCTTCGTAACTCGCGCGGCCGGCCCTGGCCTTCGCGCCGCTTGCAATGTCGTGGACAATAAAACGAGCGCTCCTTCCGCACGCGTCTCCTACGGTAGGAATAATAGCGAACGGCGCACGACCGTGTAAACGCGTGCATTCCCCCCGCGAGAGCCGCGACAACCCCCCACCCCGCAAATCCGCGATAACTACAAGCTGTACTATAATCAGTGGCTACTACTTTGTATAACAGGTTTTTAGTGGTGAATGTGTGAGCGTCTCAAGCCCCCTCTATTCTACTTTAACACCAGGGGTGGGCTGGGCATCTGGCATACAGGGCATTTGCCCGGTGGGCTGGTAGGCTAGGGGGCTGGGGGGGGCTGGTGTAAAAAAGAAAAAGAAAATCGTCCTAATTCTGCCCTGCAAGCATTGTTTCAGAGTCTCAGTTTGGTGTCTGTGTCATGCTCTAGTATATAACATACAGTAGCCTATAGACAACATTCCTGGCCGATTGCAGGAGGGACGCCCCGCCCCCAAGTCGAAAGGGAACTTCCGGGTTCTCTCTGTCAGGCATGCATATAAACGTGTTGCCAAGTCAATTTATTTACCTAAACTATCTTGTTTTTTTTGCTTATTTATATTGCAAGAGTTGGCTTGTTTGGCTTATTTCTCTCACAAATTTTGGCAACACTGCCCAGCGCTGCAGTAAAAGATTATGACAATGAACTGAAAGGGTTAAACCAACGGAGGTTTTTTTTTCAGCTGTCAGATGGTGCGGTGACTGCGGTCATGGTCTCTTGATATGCAAGCGCACCGCTATCTTCGATGTTTTTATTCTATCTACACCAGTTAATAGTATTGATGACATCCTTAACATATCCTAAACTCAGCAAACTCCCCAGAGAAGCAGCACGACTCACAACAACAACAACAACAACAACAAGGTAAAACTCTCATGCTAGCTAATTAGCCTTGTTAGCTACGATCTTTTACTGTATGGGGACTACTCTTGTTACAACTAAGTACAAGTTATTTTCACTTGTGACAACACAACATTGATTATAATTGAAATACAAGCTCTTCGCTGTTGTGTTGTATCTGTGAATGCAATTGTTTTCTGTCTTTCAGACCTGTACTGTACGTCCAGGACCAATGAAGCCAGATGTGAGGGTCTCCTCATCATATTTATTGCAATAAAATATTTATACACACTTTTCTTTGACTTGTCCATGCCTTTTTTTTTTAACTGTTGAGGGTTTCAAATGTTGTACTGTATATTGTGTTATTGAGATAAGGAATGTTCCCAATGATGCTTTGAAGGAATGCTTTTAAACACTTGTCATTTTCAATTAATCCAGTTTGTTTTTGTATCTATTAAAGCCAAATGTATTCATTGTTTTGACGTGACAGTTTAGGATTTAATGATTAAATGAGCATTAAATATGAATGGATATTTATATTGCCTTGATTAGGATTAAATCGATGATTTACAGTGATATAGTGAAATGAACACAGCATAGGATGCACATAATAGGTGGGCTAATGTGTATTATGTCTATTCTGGAGTGGGTTGAGTTGTTGACAGGCCTATTTGTAAAAACATTAATGCATATCACACAACACAAGCCAACTGTGACTTCATCCCAGAACAGAGGAGAATGGAGATGACAACGTTTGACATGATCAACCAGCGTTCTGAAGGGAAAAGGTTTGCTAGCTAGAAATCATACAACATTCGCTTCCATGAAATACTGATTAGGTTCAATGCTTGCTTTCAAATACACAAATCTGTTTATTTGTAGGCCTATATCAATTCAATTCAAAGGAGCTTTATTGGCATGAGAAGACATGTTTATATTGCCAAAGCAAGTGTCAAATAAAATAAAAACAGTTTAAAATGGCGAACATATAATATGACATGCAGTTGGAGGGAGTACAGCATTGTGTAAAAAGCTATGTCGCATTGTGACATTTTATATATATATATACAGGGTATAAAGCTTTTGAAACAATTTAAATAGCGTTATTTTTTAAGAAGTTTGCATATGAAAAAAGGTAGTTTCATGACAGTACACTAGTACAAGGTCAACTAAAAGCATACGCCCAAGAAAGCCTATGGCAATTGTTTCAATTGAGATCTCTTTTTTTTTTCCTCCAACTCATAACATTGAATGATGGCAGAACAGGTGTGTATCGTCACAACTCATTTATTTATCAGCAGAGTGGATGAGTGTTGCCATTAAGTGACATTGTTAACATAAGTTACAAAGTAAAATTACAAAGTAAAACAATCCCGTCTCATTAGTTAAGAGGAGAATCAGATCAGATGAACGTAAACAGGAAATCGCGCTACGATCAAGCCCAAAAAAGGGCTTCCGGTCGGAAGTAGGGGGCGTGGCCAGGCATGTTGTCTATAGTCTACTGTATATTGAGCAATCAAATACAACTTGTTTGTCCAATTCTCAGATCAAT
The DNA here is from genome assembly GCF_963921795.1 of Nannobrachium achirus. NCBI lineage: Eukaryota > Metazoa > Chordata > Actinopteri > Myctophiformes > Myctophidae > Nannobrachium > Nannobrachium achirus. The sequence continues at coordinate 50,826,678 of NC_137822.1, read as the reverse complement.
ATGCTTATTTTCCATTTATTAGCTAACTAGCCAAAGTTCTGACATTTTGGCACTAAATCATGTTCATACTCCGCTTGTTGGTGGTGAGAACTGTACGCTAACTTATACAATGTATGGATTGTGTGGTTGTGTAGTTATCATTTATGCAATCTGGGAACCCATCGTCAATGAAGAAAGTGCGACACCTATCGGTCTGTCTCTCTTCCTTAGCGTTCTCTGAGGCTGTCTCGAGAGATTATCATTTATGTTGTCTGTAAAAGTTGTGGTATTAAACGCTTGTGTATTTATATGTGCCGCCCTCGACCGGTAGAGTATCTTCGGGCTAACCACTGCACAGGTTGCAACCTAATTTGAATATCTTGAATATCGTTACCATGGATTTAATCAATCCTGTTACTGTAGCCCTTCTATTAAATCATTTTGGGGATGTTGATGTTGATGTTGATCAAAATAAATGGGTTGAACAAGTCATATTTCACAATGGTTTGTAAAGCAGGTTTTAACTTGCATGGTAATTGCGACCGTCAGGGAGCAGTTTACTATGAAAACCTCCACCGGCCGTCCGTCGGTCGGTCACACGTCACACCTTTGCCCTGCTCATATCTCCGCATCAGTATATAGGGCTTGTTTGTTTATTGTATGACATCACGCCACATCATCAGCTGTGGACTCTGTGATGTCATCGTATCGCATCAGTATATAGGGCTTGTTTGTTTATTGTATGACATCACGCCACATCATCAGCTGTGGACTCTGTGATGTCATCGTATCTCCATATATGGCCATCTCCGTATATGGAGATATAAGTCGTCCATGCCCAAGTATGGGCTGGTGAGGTCAGACTTTGTGTGATGCGTAGGTTATCTCCATATATGGAGATTCAACATTCCAGGCAATGCTCTCTTCCCTGGTGAGAATTGCCCCTTTATATAGGGCTTGTTTGTGTATTGTATGACATCACGCCACATCATTAGCTGTGGACTCTGTGATGTCATCGTATCTCCATATATGGCCATCTCCGTATATGGAGATATAAGTCGTCCATGCCCAAGTATGGGCTGGTGAGGTCAGACTCTGTGTGATGCGTAGTTTATCTCCATATATGGAGATTCAACATTCCAGGTGTAACTATGGCTACCCGTATGACGTGAGAGGTGGAGGTTGTGATATTTGTGGAGATAAGCGACCAACGGTCGCTTATCTCCCGATTAGGGAGTCTTACTGGTTAGTTAGATCAGTGCATAAATGAGTGGATATTCAGGTTTTGTAGCAATGTGTTGTCAGGCTTGTCTTTCAGCAAGGCTGGACTGGGATATAATATTGGCAAATATTTAACAGTGACATTTATTTTATTTATCCCAAGGGTGATCTAGCGATCAGTTAGTTGTATCTGGGGGTTTCCAAAGTGGGTGACGGGGCACCCTGGGGTGACGGGGCACCCTTGGGGTGACGGGGCACCCTGGGGTGACGGGGCACCCTGGGGTGCCGTGATGGCAGTCCAGGGGTGTCGCGAGATAATTGTCTCCACCAGCCGAAGGCAGGGGGAGAGTATGTTTTTGCCCCTGTCCGTCCGTCCGTGCGTCCCTCCAGTTTGTTACCAGCTAATCTCCGGCGCCGTTGGCCCGGTCACTGTCAAAATGAGCACATTTCTCAAATGGCCTTGTTCTAGCACCACCATGAGGCCGATGTTTGCAAAACACATTTCTGTACACTACTCTTAGAGATTTTGTCCACAAATCCTACAAATCGGTAGACAGCATCTCTACAGTCATGTGATCGACACGGATCTGTCCGATTTTCCATATTCCATCCTGATTGGCTACAATTGGCTTCCAAAATGTACAAGATTGCTCTGTTTTGAACAAGATGCCTCAAATCATGAACACAGTGTGCAATCTCTGTGAAATTTGCCATATTTGCCTTTTATAGCGCCACCAGGAGGACAACTTGTGTAAAACACATTCTTTCCTATTACTCCATCAAATGTTCTCCAACAATCATGCAAATCAGTACACAGTATCTTTATAGTCATGTGATCAAGTCCGATCCGTCTGATATTTCATATTCCATCCTGATTGGCTAATATTGGCTCCAAAGTTTGCCGGATTGCTCAGTTTTTGAACAAAATGCCTCAAATCATCAACGCAGCTTGCGATTAGCGTGAAATTTGCCACACATATTCCCACTAGCCTACGTCAAGGAACAAATGCTATACCCTTTTCACATTGGCCAGTTATAGCGCCACCAGCAGGTAGACTTTAGCAAAACACATTTTTGGAACAAAATGCCTCATATCATCCATGCAGCGTCCGACTGCCTTGAAAGGTCTAAGATTGGTGAAGAACACATGCCAGCGAGGCAGAGGCAGAGAGGAATGTAGAGAGGTATGTAGAGTTATGTGGAGAGGTTTTGGACAGAGATAATTATGGTATGAGGTAACAGTCAGACACATTGTTTTCTCCACCTTTGACCTTCTCTTGGAGAGGTGAAGCTGCAGCCGTGCTGGGAGTGAAAATGATGAAGCCTCAGATGAAGATAATATTTATAGGAGCCCTGAGACAAAAGGTTTAGGAAGCCCTGATCTATGCACTTAAACCTTGTTGTTTTGTCAGCTGTCAGTCAGTGAGGATTAAACCCTACAGCATCCATATCCATATTCTTGAACCCTAGCAGCCAAAAATAGCAGATCTACAAGCTCACAAGAGTAGGGATGGAGCCCTAAACAAGGGTAGCTCGATAACCTGATAACACATTTATTGATTCCCAGGTATCAATAAGCTTTAGGCTTATCAAGCTTGTTATCCAGCATAGCGGCCCATGATGTCATGTTTAAACAATCAATACAAGACATTATTACAGTACTATTCATAATATAAAGCCATTTAACACTTATTGCACACTAATGAATGATTTTTTTTTTATGATATTTAATAATATGTGTTACTTTTGTCAATTATCATCTTCATAGATGTTGGTCAGCAACAAACTCACAGTCACAACAACTGGCCAATAGAAAAGATATCAGAATGTGTCGTCTCATATCTTTGCACAAAATATCATAAAAGGCTCAACAGTGGGCTGATAAAAGCCTGGATCAATAAGCAGGATCGATAAGGTGATCGTTATCAATACTAATTAACCAGCTCCATCCCTAGTTGTGAGCTTGTAGATCTGCTATTTTTGGCAACAAGCTTTGGAGGGGGAGAAGAGCAGAGAGTGAAAGGTCAAGTTTATTAAGTATTGACGGTTCAAGTGGTTAAAAATCGGAAAACACAAATTGACATGAATCCAAAATACACTGATGATTGTGCTGTCAAACAATGAAACTATATGGAATCTATGGACAGGTTGTGGGGGTCCCTGCTTCATCTCTCTCTCAACTAAGGGGTCCCTGCTTCATCTCTCTCTCAACTAAGGGGTCCCTGCTTCATCTCTCTCTCAGCTAAGGGGTCCCTGCTTCATCTCTCTCTCAGCTAAGGGGTCCCTGCTTCATCTCTCTCTCAGCTAAGGGGTCCCTGCTTCATCTCTCTCTCAGCTAAGGGGTCCCTGCTTCATCTCTCTCTCAGCTAAGGGGTCCCTGCTTCATCTCTCTCTCAGCTAAGGGGTCCTTGGTCTGAAAACATTGAAGACCCCTGGACTATACCATATAATCTAGATTAATTATTATTATTGTTATTTTGTATTATTCCTTACATTTGGTTATATTTTTGTTAAGCTACTGTTAAGTTTTTAACAGTTTTCTTTTTGTACTGTAAAGCGTATTAATGTGTTGTAATGTAATAGATGTGTGTGGACCCCTGGAAGAGTAGCTAATGGGGATCCAAATCAACAATACCAAATTTAATATAAGTACCAGCCCAACAAAGTGACATGGCTTCATTTCAGCTGACTATTATCCTCTTAACTACCTCTGATATGATATATACAGCTGAGTATTATCCTCTTAACTACCTCTGATATTATATATACAGCTGAGTATTATCCTACCTCATGATTTATTGCAACTGTAATATGTTAATGTTCTCTTTAAACTTTGTGAATAAAACCTTATTTTGTAACGTCATCATTTCATCAATAAAGGTGTATTCAGTGATAATGAAAGTGACCGGGGGTCATCTTGTCCCTTACTGGCCTTACAGCGTGGAAATGTTTAGTTCTTTATAGATCTTTTACACCATTATAATGTTCTCGTTTTGATCATTAGACCCAATCACTGAATATCGCTAGGCCTACGTCTCCAGCTTCAGGATATGTATGATACTGATTTACTACCAGACTGTGGCATTTTATGAGTTCAGTAGTTTACAATCTAGGCATTTAGCAGACGTTCTTAATTCAGAGCTACTGTGGTTCTCAAATACTTTTATTTTGACCATCATAACTAAACATCATAACATAACTATGGCCATACTCTACCCTGATTGGTCGAGGACTGGCTGGCCACCTCTGAAACCCGAATCTAGCTATGCTCGTAACACGGGCCATGGTGGAAGTCCTTATATGGTCAGCACACATTCTAGTGAGGAGAATGAATGGAAAATGTACCAATTATATTTTTATTATTTAAATGAAATACAATCACTGAATATACCTTTAATAATACCATGACAATCGTTGTGTTCACTGAGGTTTGTCCTTACGGATGGACATGTAGCTGTTTTCAGTTTGTTTCATTAAAGTGTTTAGACCAGTCATGTAGTGTGGTCACAATGTCATTGTCTATTCCAGGGGTTCCCAAACCTTTTTGTCTCAGGTCACCCCATGAATATTGTTTTAATCCAAGGCACCCCTACATTATAATTTTCACTCCCAGCACCTTATATTTATAGCATATCGTCGTTGTCGGGTGGAAACCTTGTATGTCCAAAACCGTTCTTTTTGTATTTACTCACTAGTTTTGTGCGACAGTCTTGTATGATGAAGCAGGGCTTTGCTTTACCAAAAGACGTACACATTTGAAACTTGGAGATACAAGGTTTCTGCCTGACAGTGACGATATTTTAGTGATTATGTTGCGAGGAAAACGTTGAGATAACAGCCATTTCGGTTAGAACTGACTGAAAATAAAATTATACTAAATATTTTTTCAAGTGTCCAAATACATTCCAAGATATTATCAAATGATCTCGCGGCACCCCTGGACTGCCGTCACAGCACCCCAGGGTGCCCCGTCATCCCAGGGTGCCCCGTCACCCCAGGGTGCTCCGTCACCCCAGGGTGCCCCGTCACCCCAGGGTGACCCGTCACCCACTTTGAAAACCCCTGCTCTAATCGTCCAAAACAGGAGCGTCACTTTTAGCTGGCGGCCCTTGGACTTTAGTCGTTATGCTAAGTGGCCCCCGGGCCCGGGGAGCAACCCTGGTCTAAAGGAATCTAGAAGAACCTGATAGATCTCTTCTTCTCTCTCCCTATAAAGATGCTTGAGTTCAGGACACTGTGACCACTGACTCTCTGCACACCAAGAGCAGAGCTTCATCACCTGACAGGTAAGAACACACAATACTAACTATGATCTGCTATGAGTTAGATTTAAAACACATGACAACACACAATACTAACTATGATCTGCTATGAGTTAGATTTAAAACACATGACAACACACAATACTAACTATGATCTGCAATGAGTTAGATTTAAAACACATGACAACACACAATACTAACTATGATCTGCAATGAGTTAGATTTAAAACACATGACAACAGAAAATACTAACTATGATCTGCAGGGATTTGAAACAAATTAAATGTAGCTTTTTATCATTTATTTTTAACCCCCTGTGGGCATCTGATGGGTTTGTCTTATTTTGTTGTATTTGAAAGAAAACATAATTAAAGGACAACTTTAGTTTTTTACAACAAGGGTTCATATTTTAGATTGTAATTAAAGAATATAAAAGATGAGAGTTACAATGATTTCATTTACTTCTTTCTATTGTTTTAGAGATTCTTATTTCAGTGGTTGGGGGCATGCGTACAAGTGGCTAAATATGTAATTTTACACAGAATAAGCCCATTCCCAAGATACAACGCAACCTTTCATGGTTGGATGTGACTTATGGGGGCTAGAAGTGTTACTGTAAATATCAATAAAGAAACTACTGGCTTATTGTGTCTAAAAAGACATATTTAGCCACTTGTACGCATGCCCCCATGCGTACACATGCCTCACATTTTAGCACGGTAAACGCGATAAAACAATAGAACGAAGCAAATGAAAACATTTTAACACTCACTTTTTCTTTTCTCTAATTACAATCTAAAATATGAACCCTTGTTGTAAAAAAACAAAGTTGTCCTTTAAATGCAGTGAAATTAACGGGAGAGAAATGGACTTTGAGCCATGATTTTAAGAATGATTTTGACCCAGAAGAGAAATTAGAAGTTTGCCCGGGATCCAAACTAATGAAGATAGCAGATCTACAAGCTCACAACGTGTTGGTTCTTGCTGCATTGTATTCACTACTTCTTAAAACGTTTGTTTTCTAATTCATGGAATTTATTTCCTTTTTATTTAATTTCTTTACTGAAAATAATAATGGCTGAATTTGTTTTTAAGTTGTGAAGAATTCTGCTTTTTTTTAAATGTTTTGAAATCATAATAATTGATAAGTAAATGTAGAGATAAGGGGACCCATAGAAATGTATCCGTGGCCCACATATGGGTCGTGAGCCAGTGTTTGGGAACCAGTGTACTATAGATTGAGGAGGACATTTTAATGATAATTCTGTTGTTTTCATGAACATAAAATATTACTGTAAACACAAAGAGCTTTATTAGCCTTTAATGTACTAGTAGTCCTTCTGGAGGGAGAACCAAATGGACCCTTTAAACTGTTAGTTCACCTATTTTTGACATAAAGCTGTGTGAAATACTTGCCATTAAAACAGTGGTTAATGTATTAATTGATTACCAGAGTCCCGTGGTCAGAGTTCTGGTCAGTTTTAGATGAATATTAAGTAGTTCCAATTGAAAATAGATTAATCCACAAAACTAGCGTCATTTGTATTGTTGGCCTATTTCTACCCTATAGAGCGAGGTTTCGTTCTGATCAGCTGACTGCAAAGCACCTTGTTTGGGGAAAATACGTTGCAGCGGCGTAGTGATACTGGACACAAAAAATAGTACCATGTGACAGAGGGGTCAAAGTTGAACGAAAGTTGATCTATTTGGTAGAAATAGGTCAACAATACAAATGACGCTAGTTTTGTGGATTCATCTATTTTTAATGATTGGGCCATGAGCCCCTGCCAAATCACCAGAACTACTTTATATTCATCTAAAACTGACCAGAACTCTGACCACGGGACTGTGGTAATCAATTAATACATTTGTAACCACTATTTTAATGGCAAGTATTTCACACAGCTTTATGTCAAAAATAGGTGAAGCATATTGTAAAATGGCTGTGTATGAGTTAAGGTCTGTAACTCTAAGAGTGTACAAATGGAACCAAATGGACCCTTACGTGTGCCACCTTCAGGCCGATTTTTTAAAACACATTTTTGGACACTGCTCCTACAGATTTTGCCCTAAAATCACGCAAATCGGTACACAGTATGTCTACACTCATGTCATCAACATGGATCTGTCCCATATAGCGCCACCATCAGGCCAATTTTTTCAAACACATTTCTGGACACTGCTCCTACACCTTTTGGCCTAAAATCACGCTGTGACCTGACGGTCGCTTATCTCCCGATTAGGGAGTCTTACTGGTTATACATGCTGTATGGATTTGCTTTCACTGGTCTACACGAGTCTCTATGTGATGTGATTGCGACCGTCAGGGAGCAGTTTACTATGAAAACCTCCACCGGCCGTCCGTCCGTCGGTCACACGTCACACGTCACACCTTTGCCCTGCTCATATCTCCGCATCAGTATGACATCACACCACATGTGTACACAAACCTTTGTGTACGTTGCTGTGGCAACAGTCTGTTGTTGCTGGTCTGTTAGTGTACGTTAACAACCACCTTAGCAACCATGGTTTTACCCTAGCAACCAACTGTTTACCCTAGCAACCAACTGTTTACCATAGCAACCATGTTTTTTTACCCTAGCAACCAACTGTTTACCATAGCAACCAGATACGCAGAGCAGGAATCTCCATATATGGGCATAAACAGGTGACATCACACTGATGTCAGATACTCAGAGCAGGGATTTCTCCATAATATATGGGCATAAAAGGGATTCTTTTAGGGATCTCCATATATGGGCATAAAAGGGATTCTGTTAGGGATCTCCATATATGGGCATACAAGGGATTCTGTTAGGGATCTCCATATATGGGCATAAAAGGGATTCTGTTAGGGATCTCCATATATGGGCATAAAAGGGATTCTGTTAGGGATCTCCATATATGGGCATAAAAGGGATTCTGTTAGGGATCTCCATATATGGGCATAAAAGGGATTCTGTTAGCTGTTAGTGATCTCCATATATGGGCATAAAAGGGATGCTGTTAGGGATCTCCATATATGGGCATAAAAGGGATTCTGTTAGGGATCTCCATATATGGGCATGAAAGGGATTCTGTTAGGGATCTCCATATATGGGCATAAAAGGGATTGTATCCCAGATGATGCCCTGTTAGGAGAACCACACTAACAGAATCCATATATGGTCCTACCGACAGCTGCTATAAGCCAACCCTGGCGATAAGGTCTGAGTCGAAGAAATGCTTCTTTCCTGGCAAGAATTGCCCCTTTATACTGTAGGGCTCGTTTGTGTATTGTATGACATCACGCCACATCATCGGCTGAGGACTGTGTGATGTCATCATATCTCCATATATGGAGACATAAGTTGCTCATGCCCAAATATGGGCTGGTGAGGTCAGACTTAGTGTGATGCGTAGGTTATCTCCATATATGGAGATTCAACTTCAATGAGTAACCATGGCAAACTGTCAACTGCCCGTATGTCTTGATAATTGGTAAAACAAACTTTTGGCCTATTTGTGGAGATAAGCGACCAACGGTCGCTTATCTCCCGATTAGGGAGTCTTACTGCTATTAATTGCGACCGTCAGGGAGCAGTTTACTATGAAAACCTCCACCGGCCGTCCGTCCGTCGGTCACACGTCACACCTTTGCCCTGCTCATATCTCCGCATCAGTATGACATCACACCACATGTGTACACAAACCTTTGTGTACGTTGCTGTGGCAACAGTCTGTTGTTGCTGGTCTGTTAGTGTACGTTAGCAACCACCTTAGCAACCATGGTTTTACCCTAGCAACCAACTGTTTACCCTAGCAACCAACTGTTTACCATAGCAACCATGTTTTTTTACCCTAGCAACCAACTGTTTACCATAGCAACCAGATACGCAGAGCAGGGATCTCCATATATGGGCATAAACAGGTGACATCACACTGATGTCAGATACTCAGAGCAGGGATTTCTCCATAATATATGGGCATAAAAGGGATTCTGTTAGGGATCTCCATATATGGGCATAAAAGGGATTCTGTTAGGGATCTCCATATATGGGCATACAAGGGATTCTGTTAGGGATCTCCATATATGGGCATAAAAGGGATTCTGTTAGGGATCTCCATATATGGGCATAAAAGGGATTCTGTTAGGGATCTCCATATATGGGCATAAAAGGGATTCTGTTAGGGATCTCCATATATGGGCATAAAAGGGATTCTGTTAGCTGTTAGTGATCTCCATATATGGGCATAAAAGGGATGCTGTTAGGGATCTCCATATATGGGCATAAAAGGGATTCTGTTAGGGATCTCCATATATGGGCATGAAAGGGATTCTGTTAGGGATCTCCATATATGGGCATAAAAGGGATTGTATCCCAGATGATGCCCTGTTAGGAGATCCACACTAACAGAATCCATATATGGTCCTACCGACAGCTGCTATAAGCCAACCCTGGCGATAAGGTCTGAGTCGAAGAAATGCTTCTTTCCTGGTATCAAAACCTCCACCGGCCGTCCGTCCGTCCGTCCGTCCGTCCGTCACACGTCACACCTTTGCCCTGCTCATATCTCCGCATCAGTATGACATCACACTGCTGACATCAGTATGACATCACACCGTACACAAATGACCCTTATATAAGACCGGCAAGAAACAGTGGTCTAAAACAGTGGTTGCTATGGTAACCAGTTGGTTGCTAAGGTAAAAAAACATGGTTGCTATGGTAAACAGTTGGTTGCTAGGGTAAACAGTTGGTTGCTAGGGTAAGAAAACATGGTTGCTATGGTAAACAATTGGTTGCTAGGGTAAACAGTTGGTTGCTAGGGTAAGAAAAACATGGTTGCTGTGGTAAACAGTTGGTTGCTAGGGTAAACAGTTGGTTGCTAAGGTAAAAAACATGGTTGCTATGGTAAACAGTTGGTTAGTAGGGTAAACAGTTGGTTGCTAGGGTAAAAAACCATGGTTGCTATGGTAAACAGTTGGTTGCTAAGGTAAAAAAACATGGTTGCTATGTGTGCCGTCAGGGTCATTTGTGTACGGTGTGATGTCATACTGATGTCAGCAGTGTGACAGGAGATAAGCGACCAACGGTTGCTTATCTCCCGATTAGGGAGTCTTACTGGTGAATAGAACTAAGGAACACTTTCTTACAACAAGGGTTCATATTTTATTGCGACCGTCAGGTCGCACTTACTATCAAAACCTCCACCGCCTGTCTGTCAGTCAGTTCGTCAGTCTGTCACGTCACGTCACGTCACACTTTTGCCCTGCTCATATCTCCGCAACCGTTGCCCCGATCCATGCCAAATTTTGCACACACACTCCTTGCCTGCCAAACCACAACGTCCCATCAATTCTCACATGGCCCTCTTCTGGTGCCACCATGAGGCCGATTCTTGCAAAACACATTTTTGGACACTGCTCCTACACATTTTGCCCTAAAATCACGTTGCGACCTGACGGTCGCTTATCTCCCGATTAGGGAGTCTTACTGGTATAGTAATTAGAGAAAAGAAAAGATGAGTGTTAAACGTTTCCATTTACTTCTTTCTATTGTTTTAGTGATTTTAACTATTTTGATTTGCATGGTTGGGGGCATGCATGCAAGTGTCCAAATATGTGTATTTTTATCCACAATAAGCCCATTCCCAAGATGCACCGCAATCGTTCATGGGCAGATGTGACTTTTGGGGGCTGGTGTAAATAGCAACAAAGAAATTGCCAGCTTAGTGTGTCTGAAAATACATAATTTAGCCACTTGTATGCATGCCTCCAACCACTGAAATGAAAATACTAAAATGGTAAAAACAATAGAAAGCACACTGATCTTTTCTTTTCTCTAATTACAATCTAAAATATTGTAACGACCCTGCAAGAGATCAGGCCGTAACTCGCTCCGCCATGCGGGCTAGCCTTCTTGGCGTTGCGGGTTGCTTCCTCGTCTGCTGCTGAGTGGGGGACCGGGGTTCACGTCCCGGTTGGAGCGAACTGCCTCACTCAGTCTGCTAAACGTTACAATATGAACCCTTGTTGTAAAAAACAAAGTTGTCCTTTAATGTTCAGCTTGTGTTCTCCACTTCCAAAGCATTAAGAGAATGAAATTAAAAGCTGACATGTTATCATCATGTGTTTGTAGGAATCCATCATGGATATGTCACTTAAGGAAAGTATCCTGGACGCTCTGGAGGCTCTGGATCAGCAGGCATTTGACAAGTTCAAGTGGTTTCTGCAACAACCTGTTGTTGCAGGGCTATGGCCGCTGACAAAGAGAGCTCTGGAGAATGTGAAGATCACGGACATCGTCGACCTGATCGTTGAACGTTTCCCTGGTAAAGAAAACATCATCATGGCCACCATTCTGCCGAAGGTCAACAGGCATGATCTGGCGCCCAGGTTTAGAGACACACCAACAGGTAAGAAGAGAGGATGGATAATGTTAATGTGGTAACACTGTCTATGCATCCCATGTCTATAATAGCTTTTAGTCCAGGATAAACTGTCAGGCCCTTCTCTGACCTTCAGGGTTGGTGGCAGGTGGAAAATATAATCTCGAACTCCTTAAAAAGTTTAACTCTTTAGAGACTAATACATATACTGTATGTAAGTTTACTGTCCATGCTCCAAGTGTAAAGAGAAGCAATCGTTTTGGTCATGTGATCTTCATCATCAGCATTTTGACATTCAGCTGTAATATTTATATTATTATAACAATGATTATAAAGCATTATTAAATGATTAAGTTTTACAACCGTGAGAACAAACATGGGATGAATATGATGTGTTATCAAAATGTCTGCCAATGCCAAGTAATTATTGTAGCATTATAATACTTGACTTTATAATGTGTAGAGTTAGTTATTTATATTTACTTCAATACAACAATATTACAATAAATACAAGAACATATATAAAGAAGATATGATTATTTGACTGTTTTGTGTTTAATCTAAACGTATGTTCTTTCTGTATGTTCTGACAGGAACAGGCCCCAGTGCTGAAAACACACTTCTTGGTGAGAAATTGATTATTAAAAACCTGCATAAAAGTCTGTAGTTTATTTGTTCTGTTCAGTCAAGTTGATGATATCTTGTGTCTACTTTTAATTTGATTTACTTGTTCTGTTGATGGTTTATCAAAATGTACAAATATCTGTCATTGCAGCTCAGCAGATGCGTGTTCTGGAGGCTGAATTAGAGAAACTAAAGACTGCGTCATCAAACCAACAGACTGGTGAGTAAAATGTAATGTTTTTAATAGTAATCTGATGAATAGTTGTTTTAATCTTTTAATCTATGTGTCTATGATTTGCTTGTTCTGTTGAAGTTTCATCAAAATGTACAAATATCTGTCATTGCAGCCCAGCAGCTGCCGCCTCCAGCAGCGACTGTGGTTGAAGCTCCGCCTCCAGCAGCGACTCCTGTTGCAGCTTCTCCTGCTGCAGCTTCACCTCCAAGCAGAGACACATTCTTGAAACGTGAGTACATGTTGGCTTAGTGTCTGTGTGTGTGTGTGTGTGTGTGTGTGTGTGTGTGTGTGTGTGTGTGTGTGTGTGTGTGTGTGTGTGTGTGTGTGTGTGTGTGTGCTTGTAGTCATGTCTGCATTGGTGTGAAATTGGAACATATTTGAAGAAGTTATGGACATTTTAAACTTGTTGCACCATAAAACACAAAGGTCTTAAAAAGCCCTCTGAAAACTAGAAACATTTTCACACCTCTGCTAGCCAGAAATGGGAGGGACAATGGGAGGGTCAATAGGTACTAAACCACACCCCTAATCACTCCCCCAACGCTAAACCACCCCCACAAGTTAGCTGTCAACGACCTGAATTAGATAAACTAAATAAACTAAGTACATTTAAGTAATGTATTTAAGTACAATTTTAGGTATTTGTACTTTAAATTTGTACTACTAAAATGTCTACTTTTACTACTCCTCCACTGACCACTACATCTCAGAGACAAATATTGTACTTTTACTCCACTACTATTATTTAAAAACTTTAGTTACTAGATTTACATTATTATTATTGCAAAACATAGCCTACATTATACCCACTTCAAATTAGCAGATCTACAAGCTTCATAATGCGTCGCATTGTGAAGCTTGTAGATCTGCTATTTTCAAATGGTCGAATTGTTTTCATTTTACGCCCTCAAGAGTTAAATTATTGTTTACCATCGGCATTACTTAAAGGACAACTTTAGTTTTTTTACAACAAGGGTTCATATTTTAGATTGTGGTTAAAGAATATAAAAGATGAGCGTTAAAATTATTTCATTTACTTCTTTCTATTGTTTTAGAGATTCTTATTTCAGTGGTTGGGGGCATGCGTACAAGTGGCTAAATATGTCATTTTACACAGAATAAGCCTATTCCCAAGATACAACGCAACCTTTCATGGTTGGATGTGACTTATGGGGGCTAGAAGTGTTACTGTAAATAGCAGTAAAGAAACTGCTGGCTTATTGTGTCTAAAAAGACATATTTAGCAACTTGTACGCATGCCCCCATGCGTACGCATGCCCCACATTTTAGCACGGTAAACGTGATAAAACAATAGAGCGAAGCAAATGAAAACATTTTAACACTCACTTTTTCTTTTCTCTAATTACAATCTAAAATATGAACCCTTGTTGTAAAAAAACTAAGTTTAACTTTAATTTGCAAGAAGTCAACACAATTAGATAATGTAGAAAACGTGTTCTTTTGATTAACATTAAACCATTATAAAGCACAACAATTACATTAGAAAAACACAAGCCTGTTTTGGTTTCTATTTACGTACAAGGCTTATATCCGGTCTAAAGCCACACACTGTATCCGCTACTTTTCACATACACATACATACACGCACGTGAAATGTTTCCGTATCCTTTCAACACCGGATGTTGATGTCCTTAACAGTGCAGTGTCCACATGCACCGCGTTTTAGTTCTGTGACACTAAAATGACACATAACGTCTATATCTAACCACAAACATTGGTTTCAGGCTGGCTAACATTATAGTCACTGATTATAAGTACCATTTCCTTGTAGCGATCCCAGGAAATGGCAAGCATAACGCTCTCTCTGTGTTAACGGCAAGACAGTAGCTTCGAGACACACTAGCTAGCAGCCTCTAGTCTGTAGTAAAAATATAGCCCTGCCGTTCACGAGTGCTTCTTACCTTTTGTGAACATTCTCTCCAAAAAGTAACGGTCCTATACACTTCTCTCATCTGTTTACTTCTAAAGCGTGGAAGAAAATTGAAGCAGTGTGTTGAAATAAAGAGATCATATCGCTCATTTTGTCAGCCGGTCCCATGTGTTTTAGACATTCCGGACTGGTCACGTGGTATAGACACGACGAATTAATAGGGGGGAAAATAATGCACCGGCTGACAAAATGGGCGATATAAACTCTTTATTTCAACACGTTGCTTTGATTTTCTTCCACGCTTGAGAAGTAAACAGATAAGAGAAGGGTATAGGACCTTTACTTCTTGGACAGAATGTTCACAAAAGGTAAGAAGTGTTAGTGAACGTCAGAGCTTTATTTTTACTACAGACGAGAGGCTGAGCTGTGAGATACGCCAGCGTTAGCTTCGCACAAGCAGCGACTCAGTGCGACGGGCGAGCGACTCAGATCACGATGTAGGCTAAACATCAAAAAATAAAACCTTCCAGAATACTGTCTTCTGCATGCAAACCGTTAACATTAGCGAGATGAAGTTAGTCACCGTGTAGTGTGTTTACAACCAGATAGCACGCTGCTCACACTAAAAACTCATGGGTCATTTCTTGACCCAAATCATGGGTCATTTGTGTTAGGTCACATTTCTGGGTCATTTCTCAGAGCCACAACCCTTCCTTGAGTTATTGGGATATTATTTTGACCCAATTCCAGGGTTGTTCGAGTTAGGTAATATTTATCTGGGGGTGACCCGTTTTTGGGGTTAGTGGTAACCCCTATACTTGGGTCAGTTGTCTAGCTTTGGGCCAATCAGGGGACAGGCACCATAAACCTGTTTGCAAAGCATGCTGGGAAAAGCATTTTTCTAGGTTTCCAGAGACATTTTCTAAGCTGTTGGGAGCTAAAAATGCTAAATATGTCATATCCATGTGTCTGTCTCGGCAAGCTGTCTGTCATATGTCTGAATTTGATTTGTCAATATTTGAGCCTAAACCCTAACCGTAAGTGCTTGGCTGCTAGCTTAGGGTTGAGCTCCCTCCCCAACAGCTTGTCTGAAAGAGAAGAACTCATAGTAATTCTGAGATTATTTTTGTGTATCTTCTCTAAACTATTCTGACTATAGTATTATCAACATTGTTGCATAATATATTGTATGCACTTTTATGTTGATATTACCAATCTTCGAACAAATCATCTGAGAAGAAACCCTGAAACATTTCTGATGTTATGTTAATGACAGATAATATTGACATTGTCATTCTAAAGACCATGCATATGTAGGTTGTATTCATTTAGCCCACTCAACCCCAAAACTTGGGTCATATTGACTACAATCTTGGGTCATTTTAAACAAATAATTTGGTTATTTATTTGACCCAATTTATGGGTCAATATTCATAACCAAATTTCTTGAGTTAAAATAACCAAACCTGGCATTGGTCCCTATTTGACCCGTGAGTTGGATCAAAAATGACCCAAGTTGAGTTGTTTTTGACCCAGCAGTTTTTAGAGTGTGTATGGGTGGGGGGGGGGGGGGGGGGGGGGGGGTCCCTGCTTCATCTGTCTCTCAGTTAAGGTGAGGGGGGGGGGGGGTCCCTGCTTCATCTGTCTCTCAGTTAAGGTGGGGGGTCCCTGCTTCATCTGTCTCTCAGTTAAGGTGGGGGGGGGGGGGTCCCTGCTTCATCTGTCTCTCAGTTAAGGGGGGGGGGTCCCTGCTTCATCTGCCTCTCAGTTAAGGTGAGGGGGGGGGGTCCCTGCTTCATCTGTCTCTCAGTTAAGGTGGGGGGTCCCTGCTTCATCTGTCTCTCAGTTAAGGTGGGGGGGGGGTCCCTGCTTCATCTGTCTCTCAGTTAAGGTGGGGGGGGGGGGGGGTCCCTGCTTCATCTGTCTCTCAGTTAAGGAGGGGGGGTGGGTCCCTGCTTCATCTGTCTCTCAGTTAAGGTGGGGGGGGGTCCCTGCTTCATCTGTCTCTCAGTTAAGGTGGGGGGGGGTCCCTGCTTCATCTGTCTCTCAGTTAAGGTGGGGGGGGGTCCCTGCTTCATCTGTCTCTCAGTTAAGGTGGGGGGGGGTACCCTGCTTCATCTGTCTCTCAGTTAAGGTGGGGGGGGGGTCCCTGCTTCATCTGTCTCTCAGTTAAGGTGGGGGGGGGTCCCTGCTTCATCTGTCTCTCAGTTAAGGAGGGGGGGTCCCTGCTCCATCTGTCTCTCAGTTAAGGTGGGGGGGGGGTCCCTGCTTCATCTGTCTCTCAGTTAAGGTGGGGGGGGGGGTCCCTGCTTCATCTGTCTCTCAGTTAAGGTGGGGGGGTCCCTGCTTCATCTGTCTCTCAGTTAAGGTGGGGGGGGGGGGGGGTACCCTGCTTCATCTGTCTCTCAGTTAAGGTGGGGGGGGGGTTCCTGCTTCATCTGTCTCTCAGTTAAGGAGGGGGGGGGGTCCCTGCTTCATCTGTCTCTCAGATAAGGGGGGGTCCCTGCTTCATCTGTCTCTCAGATAAGGGGGGGTCCCTGCTTCATCTGTCTCTCAGTTAAGGTGGGGGGGGGGTTCCTGCTTCATCTGTCTCTCAGTTAAGGAGGGGGGGGGGTCCCTGCTTCATCTGTCTCTCAGTTAAGGAGGGGGGGGGGGTCCCTGCTTCATCTGTCTCTCAGTTAAGGAGGGGGGGGGGGGGGTCCCTGCTTCATCTGTCTCTCAGATAAGGGGGGGTCCCTGCTTCATCTGTCTCTCAGTTAAGGTGGGGGGGGGGTTACTGCTTCATCTGTCTCTCAGTTAAGGAGGGGGGGGGGGGTCCCTGCTTCATCTGTCTCTCAGATAAGGGGGGGTCCCTGCTTCATCTGTCTCTCAGTTAAGGGGGGGGGGGGTGGGGGGGGTCCCACAACACGGGGGGGGGGGGGGGGGGTCCCACAACACCTCACAGTGTGAGGCATTGTGAGCTTGTAGATCGTCTATTTTCAGCTAATGAATGTGGATGCTAGGGTTCAAGTGGTTAATGTTAACTGTGAGGACCCCCTTGGTGTCCAGGACCCCCTTTTGAAGACCCCTGACTCAAACTGAATAGTGAAAATAGCAGATCTACATAATCATCATGATATCCCACATTGTGAGCTTGTAGATCAGATAGCTTTCACATTTTTTGTAATATGTTGTTTATTATTATTATTATTATTTGAAATTGTTTAACCCTTTAAACCCCAGCAGCCATATTATGGGGAAAGCTTTGGTTAATAATAATAATAATAATAAACTTTATTTATATAGCACCTTTCATACAGCGACTGCAGCTCAAAGTGCTTCACATATACAAAAACAACATCACAATTGCTTCACAAAGAAGTAGAAAAGCAGTAAAAACAATACATTAAGGCAAGGCATGGCAATAATAATAATATAACTAACAATAAAAAATGACAAGAGAATATAATCATGAAGACAGAATGAATGAGTGGAACAGTTAGGATAGAAGAAATAAAAAATGGTGGGCAAAAACAGCACAAAGTTAACTAAAAGCTATGGTAAATAAATGAGTCTTAAGCTGTTTTTTAAAAATGTCCACAGAGGTAGCTTGTCTTAGGTGAAGAGGGAGCCCATTCCAGGCCGTCGGGCCATAGAAACAAAATGCTGCTTGGCCGTATTTTTTTACTTTAATTTTTCTTATGTCTGGGACATCGAGGAGGTCAGCAGTAGAGGACCTGAGGGGGCGAGCAGGAACATGTCTCGGTAGAAAGTCTAAAAGGTACGGAGGAGCCAAACCATGAAGGGCTTTATAAACGAGTAAAAGAATTTTAAAATTTATCCTAAAACTGACTGGGAGCCAGTGTAGTGAGATCAAAACTGGAGTTATATGTTCCCATCTCCTAGTTTTAGTTAAAACCCTGGCCGCCGCATTTTGGACCAGCTGCAGTTTGTCAGTGGTTTTCTTTGGGAGGCCGGAGAAGAGTGCATTACAATAGTCAAGCCTAGAGAACACAAAAGCGTGGACTAATGTTTTAGCGTCATCCAATGACAAGAAGGCTCTAATGCGTGCAATATTTCGCAGATGAAAAAAAAGCGGTCTTGGTTACCTGACTGATGTGAGCGTCGAAACTCAGTTCAGAGTCAATGATAACCCCTAGGTTCTTGACTGCGTTTTTCCTTACTATAGTCTGATCGCCAAGTCTATTTGAGATCAAAGTTCTTTGCTCGTCAGAGCCAATGATGAGAATTTCATTTTTATCCTCATTTAATTTTAGAAAATTCTCAGACATCCAGCATTTGATGCTGGCCAGACAGGACAGCAGTGGGTCAAGAGCACTGGGGTCATCTGGTGCAATGGAGACATAAAGCTGAGTATCATCAGCATAAAAATGATAGTTCACATTATGGTTGGAGATAAGTTCTCCCAGCGGAAGTAAATATAAAGAAAATAATAAAGGGCCTAGAATTGAACCCTGGGGAATACCAGAGCATATGTTGTGTTTGTTCGAGTTGAAATTTGCTAGATTAACAAAGTAGCTTCTGTCAGTCAGGTAAGAGTAAAACCAAGACAAGGCTGTGCCTGACAGACCTACCCAGTGCTCGAGACGATGTAGTAGAATAGAGTGATCCAGAATAGAAAGAGCAGATCTACAAGCTCATGTTGGTGTATATTACATAATAACACACAGTCATCAGGTAGAAAGTGTTTCATTAGTTGTGATATTTTATCATGTGTTTTTCTCTCAGATGCCTCTCCTCTGTCATTGGACCCAAACACAGTGAGCAGAGTCCTCATCCTGTCAGAGGACAACATGAAGGTGACTGATGCAGACCAATACCAATATATACCTGAACACCCTGAGAGATTTACCTGTTACCCTAATGTGTTGAGCAGAGAGAGTCTGTCTGCACGCTCTTACTTTGAAGTAGAATGGAGAGGAGAGAGTGTTGAGATAGCAGTCAGTTATAAAGACATCAACAGGAAGGAGGGGGGTCTATCATGCTTTGGATGGAATGATAAGTCCTGGATGTTACGTTGCCTGGGTTCTGATGGTGCACCCTACGCGTTCTTTCACAACAGCATTGGTAGAGCAGTGTCAGGACCTGCTCCCTCCACAGGGGGGAACAGGTTTGGGGTTTTCTTAGACCACCCAGCAGGCGTTCTGTGCTTTTACTGTGTAGATGTTGGTAGAAACTCAATGAGTCTCTTTCACACAGAGAGAACCACCTTCACACGACCTCTCTATGCAGGGATATATGTTCATGAAGGTACAGCAGCAGAGGTGTGTAAGATCTGGTAAACATGTTTAAACTCTTAAACCCTCTGTACTACAGCTGACCGGGGTTCCCCAGGGCTCTGTACTTGCCCACAAGCTCACACCGCGCCGCACTGCGACACGTTGTGAGCTTGTAGATTTGCTATTTTCATAGCTCAGAGCACAACCAAACATAAAATGTCTTGTCTTTTAGTTCTACAGGATCTCTTCTCCACTTGTCTCTCCCTGACATTTTAGTCTAGTTTTTATTTGTTGACTAAATTGTCATAATATTTAGTCATAGTTTTAGTCATCTTAGTTTTTATTTAGTTTTCATCAGTGAAAAAAGGAAGTCGACGAACATTCTTCATCATAGTTTTAGTCGAAAAATCAACTCACGGCGCGTCTCGCTGTGAGCTTGTTTCTGTGTGATGTTCTCCCCAGCACAAGGACGCTAGGGTTCATGTGGTTACTTTCACCCTGGTGTTCCTGGTTTATACCAATAAAAACAAACACAAATAAATACATAAATAAACAAACAGGAATAAATAAATAATACTTCAAAATAAATGTAGCAGATCTACAAGCTCACATTGTGTTGCAACGTCTTAAACTCATTTTCATAAATGATTATTAATAGATCTGCAGTGTTAGGGTGACCATACGTCCTCTTTTGCCCGGACATGTCCTCTTTTAGGGGGCTGTCCGGCCGGTCCGGGGGGGTTTTATAAATTCCTTCAAATGTCCGGGGTTTCGCGCATATCACAGTTTAAGCACGGACATTTACAATGCACGTTCAATGGTTCTTTTGGAAACACACTGTGAGAGGCGCTAACCCCGGAACGTGTATTATTCATACTACTCTCTGCCTGCGATGGTTACACCCCGCCATTCCGAAACACCGCCATTCCGAACATTGACTTCTAACCCTAACCCTACCCCTAACCCTAACCCTAACCCTAACCCTTACCCTTACCCTAACCCTAACCCTAACCCTAACTAACCCTAACCCTACCCCTAACCCTACCCCTAACCCTAACCCTAACCCTAACCCTAACCCTAACCCTAGTCAATGTTCGGAATGGCGGTGTTTCGGAATGGCGGTTTGACACCGCCTGGGATCCCTCCCTCCCTCAGCCTGTCGCTTTCAGATCAGAGGCAGAGCAGAGCAGAGCTCTGCAGCAGATCGCGCAGCGCAGAGCCAAACGAACTGCAAACAAACGCTATTAATGCTCACTCCCTCAGCAACTGTGTTTACATTGGTGAAGGAATCTTGCCTGCTATTCCCTCAATCCTGGTCTAAAAATGACAGGAGACGGCTCTACGGATGCGTATCGGCGAGGCGAAGGTGCTCGCGACGACCGCGGCTTTCAATCACTGATGAAATGCACAAAAAGTGCGAGTGACCAACATTGAGAAGCAGAGCGTTCTGTCAGCAAAGCTGGTAGTCTTCTGTGTCCATTTAGGCATTTACAATTATAAAAGTTCTGCTTCAAGCCCATAACACTGCAAAGTAGCTTACAAGACAGTCTGTGCGAGGTGAGAGCTCTTCTGCTAACTAAATTGACAGAATCTTTTCTACAACCTTGTAAAGCAGAAGATACGGCGGTTTGAATAATGGGCTACCTCTGTTTTATTTAGTTACAAAGCTGAACGTTCATACAGGAGCCAAAAGGCATACTTTATCAGTGGATCTCTAGATTTGTAAAGGGTCCAATTGGAACCCCCTCAAAATTGAATACATAATAGGTTATTAGTGGTATAGGGCATAATTGAGCGGTAAACTAGTAATAGAAAAAAAAATGGGGGAAAAATTATTATATATATATATATATATATATATATATATATATATATATATATATATATATATGCCGGGTAGAGTGTCCTCTTTTTGGATTTTCAGAATATGGTCACCCTATGCAGTGTGAGCTTGTAGATCTGCTATTTTCACAATACTTATCTGTGGAACCAAAATTTAAGTAGTTATAAAACACACACACACACGCACACGCGCACACACACGCACGCACGCACGCACGCACGCACGCACGCACGCACGCACGCACGCACGCACGCGTCACAAGGGGGGGTAGTGGGACTGAGTTACCAGGGCCCAAGGCGGAGGGGCCTTAATTATTTTATACTTTAGCTATTGAAAAATAGCTGATATACAAGCTCACAGCACGGCACCGAGTGCCACGCTGTGAGCTTGTAGATCTGCTATTTTTGAAAAGTCGTGAAAATGGGTGCAAATCTTTGAATATATGTATTATTAAGCAAACGTTTGTAACAAAAATTTTGCTTCTGTGGGGAAGGGGGGGAGGGGGGGTCCCTGGGGTGGTCCCTGGAACTAAATATTTTGAGATGGGGGTCCGTGGCCAAATACATATCATTTTGGGGGTCCTTCACATGAAAAAAGTTTGAGCGCCACTGACATAGAAACATACCGATAGGTTTTTTGTTTTGTTTTGTTTTTGTTTTTTTAACTTAGGATTTGAAATATTCAAAGACTTGCACAAACTCTTAAAAAAATATGTATATATAAAAAAGGGTTACAAGCTCACAGCGTGACACTCGGTGCCGCGCTGTGAGCTTGTAGAGCTGCTATTTTTCAATAGTTAAAGCACAAAATAACGCGTAATAATGCGTTCCCAGTCTAAATGAGTTAAACCCATAGAGCAGGGGTTTTCAAAGTGGGTGACGGGGCACCCTGGCATGGGTGACGGGGCACCCTGGGGTGACGGGGCAACCTGGGTGACGGGGCACCCTGGGGTGACGGGGCACCTTGGGGTGACGGGGCACCCTGGGGTGACACGACGGCAGTCCAGGGGTACCGCGAGATCATTTGATAATATTCTGAATTTATTTGGACACTTGAAACATTATTTAGTATCCTTTTAAACTTGAAGTACAAAGTTATTTTTAGTCATTATCTCAACATTTTCTTCGCAACATAATCACTAAAATATCATCACTGTCGGGCAGAAACCTCGTATCTCCAAGTTTCAAATGTGTTCGTCTTTTGGTAAAGCAAAGCCCTGCTTCATCATACAAGACTGTCGCACAAAACTAGTGAAAACAGCCGATCTACAAGCACACAACATGTGCTTGTAGATCTGCTGTTTTCACTAGTTTAGTACATTTTATAGATGATAAATACAAAACGAACGGTTTTGGACATACAAGGTTTCCACCCGACAACGACGATATGCTATAAATATAAGGTGCTGGGAGTGAACATTATAATGTAGGGGTGCCTCGGATTAAAACAATATTTATGGGGTGACCTGAGACAAAAAGGTTTGGGAACCCCTGCCATAGAGTATATACAGTATATATAAACTCAACACAAAAAGAAAGGAAACATATTAATAATTAATTATATCTCCCCTTTAATAATACCAAATTGTATTGTGTTTTATATCATTGTTATCGTTGATTTGTCACCTTTACAACGAGGTACAGCTTGTAAGCATCGGGCATTCGAGGCATGAGCTACACAGCCAAACGTTTGGGTAGCGCCGACACATTTTTGGCAAAAATGGCTTTCAATGCAAAATTTGCCAACATTCGGTCCATTATTTCCCCCCTTTAATTATGCCGCTGTTATCGTTGATTTGTCACCTTTACATCGAGGTACAGCTTGTAAGGATCTGGCATTCGTGGAATGAGCAACACAGCCAAACACCAAAAGAACAGTATTGCAGGCCTGCCAGGCCATTTTGACCATTTCTGGAGGGACGCTACCCAAACGTTTGGTTGTGTTGCTCATTCCACGAATGCCAGATCCTTACAAGCTGTACCTCGTTGTAAAGGTGACAAATCAACGATAACAATGATATAAAACACAATACATTTTGGTATTATTAAAGGGGAGATATAATTAGGGCCCGAGCACACACAGTGTGTGAGGACCCTATTGTATTTGCAAAGATTATTATTATTCTTCCGCCGAATGAATCGTGTTTTTGAGCCGCAAAACGTACTCCAAAAGTTGCGCAACTTTGCACACACATCACAAGTGGCGAAAAATTTCGTATTTTAAAAAAATCAAAAGGGGGCGTGGCCTAATGGCTCAATAGCGCCCCCTACAAAACTTTGTGCCTCAAGCCCCACTATACGGTTTCACCTACACGTACGAAAATCGGTACACACCTGTATCATGTCCGGACTCACAAAAAAGTCTCTTGGCGCCACTTCCGAAACCAAACTGGAAGTCAGCCATTTTGACTAATTAGTGGCGTTTTGGCGCATTTTTGGCCGTTTTCACGGGTCGCACTTTAACGAACTCCTCCTAGGGGGTTAATCGGATCAACTTCAAGTTCGCTCGGCATACTCAAGACACCTTAACAATGAAAAGTTATCAAAATCGTGAGTTTTCGTAAAACGGCGTGCCCGTGGCGAAGGGTCAAACTTCCTTCACCAAACAGGAAGTGCCCCCTCTTCTGATTGGTCCATACTTGATTGTTCCTTTTTTTGGCTGTTACTCTTCAACCGTTTATCGTACAGAGTTGTGGCTGGTATCATATGACTTGATTAAGAGTCCTTAACCTTAATTGACGCTTCCTTCGCCAAACAGGAAGTGCCCTTCACCAAACAGGAAGTGCCTCTATAACTCATGAACCGTTTGTCGTACAGACTTGCGGCTGGTGTCATAATTTTTTTTTTCTCAAAATTTTTTTTTTCTCAAATTTTTTTTTTCTCAAACTTTTTTTTTCGCAATTTTTTTTTTCTCAAAAAATTTTTTTTCTCAAAAATTTTTTTTTCTCAAATTTTTTTTTCTCAAATTTTTTTTTCTCAAAAAATTTTTTTTTCTCAAATTTTTTTTTCTCAAAAATCTTTTTTATCAATTTTTTTTTCTCAAAAAAATTTTTTTCTCAATTTTTTTTTCTCAAAAATCTTTTTTCTCAAATTTTTTTTTCTCAAAAAATTTTTTTGAGAAAAACTTTAAACTATCGTTAAAGTGCGACCCGTGATAACGGCCAAAAATGCGCCAAAACGCCACTAATTAGTCGAAATGGTTGACTTCCTGTTTGGTTTCTGATTGGCTGCTGGCCTTGTGACGTGGGTAGAGCTGCGAGGGCCCGGTCATTGCTGCTTGCAGCTTTAATTAATTATTATTTTTTGTGCTGAGTTTTATATAATAGAGAGCGGACAGCCCCGCCCCCAGCAGTTCATTTCAATGCAAGTTGCTCAGTGGCGTTTTGAAGCATGCGGAAGTAGCTGAATTCTGGTGCATTGTGGGTGAATCCAGGTGCATTCTGGGGGAAATTGGCACATAATTAGAGGCCAGAATGTGTTACGTCGAGACGTAATGACGTCACAAACGCCACAAACGTCACGAACGTCCATTGAACCCCATGGCAGACCCCAGCGACGCTCTTTTGCTCGTGCATCTATTTTTCACACCGCATGCAGTTCCAGCTTTGGCCAGTAGGGCTTCAATATGTACAAGCTGGTTAAACCCCCTCCCCCTATGAAGAACATTCATGGGGGGAATGTTCTTCACATAACATAAAATTAACCAACCAATACAACCAATTAACATAAATATGTATAAATCTGGAGACAGAATCAATCAATCAATTAATCAACCTTTATTTGTCACATACAATTTAAAAACAAGTTCTAAAAAGCAGTGAAATGTCTGGTTAGCTCAGTGATAGTAATCAATAAAAAGACAGAATGACCTAGGGGTCCTCAGAGTTACTACAGGGGGTCCTCAGAGTTACTACAGGGGGTCCTCAGAGTTACTACAGGGGGTCCTCCAACTCTTTGTGTGATAGGATGTGTTGTTAATTCAGCAGACCAAGTACAGAGCCACAGGTCAAAGTTCACTGAGTATTGAGGGCTTTAAATGTAACATTGAACCCATGAACATGAATCTACCAGATTGATAGAAGATATGAATATAAATCCATGCACGGCCGTGCATGGTCTGCTTGTGCACAAGGCACAAGTTGGCACCTCGACAGAGTGCAGTTTAGTTTCGTTTTTCCTTTTGCTTTTTTACTTCTATGTTTTCATTTGAGTTCTGATTCCATTTTAAAACGGGGTTTGCTAGTCTAGTTTAATTTAGTCTAGTCTAGTTTAGTTTAGTTTAGTCTGTTTAGTTTAAATTAGTTTAGTTTAGTTTAGTCTAGTCTAGTTTAGTTTAGTCTGGTTTAGATTAGTCTGGTTTATTTTAAATTAGTCTAGTTTAGATTAGTCTGGTTTATTTTAAATTAGTCTAGTTTAGATTTAGTTTGATGAAATGTGTGATCCCAGCCAGTCTTTGCTACTGATCACCTGATGTGAATTTACTGATCAAAGTAAATGTGTTTCATTTTGATTATTGTTTTCTCATAAATAATGTGTTTCATTTTGATGATTGTTTTCTCATAAATAATGTGTTTCATTTTCATTATTGTTTTCTCATAAATAATTCCTTTGTGTTTCTGAACTTCTGTGATGTTTACATTCAGATGTTTATCTTTCTTTCTTTTTTCTATTTTTCATTTCATGTTTTCAGTTCAGTTTTTATTAGTTTTTAAAGTGAGTTTTTGTTATCCTGGTAAACTGACTCCTCCTCCTTCTGATTCCAACGGAGAGTCTGGTTTACCAGGCCAGGGTTTCGATAGTTTACTTTACTTTAGTTTAATTAAGTCTAGTCTAGTTTAGTTTAGTTTAGTTTAGTTTAGTCTAGTTTAGTTTAGTCTAGTCTAGTTAAGCTTAATTTAGTCTAGTTAAGTTTAATTAAGTTTAGTTTAGTTTAGAATAGTTTAGTTTAATTACGTTTAGTTTAGTGTAGTTTAGTTTAGTTTAGTTTTCATTTTGTGAAAATGTTTTATTCTGATTTAGTTTTTATGATTTCAGTTTTAATTGTAATGTATTGGTGGTCGGGGACGAGAGTCAAAAACCAAAAAAATAATAAAATGAATCGAATAAAATATCAGACCAGGCTCGTTGGACATCTTTCTTTCGGTGTTGACAAAATGTTGTGTTGATAAACATTGTATCTAGTAATAATAATAAACTTACACATGTAACGCCTCAATGTCATTACTGTGACATCACATTGTTGACTGTCACCCTCCATATGACCAAGACAGCCATATATGGGCAGTCATTTATATTTATGGAGAGTCCTGATGTCATCAATAGTAAGTAGAGATGATCCCATCAGCTTTTCTGGAGTCTGATCACCCAATACCGATCAATCACCAATCCAAGTGGGCCAATATTATTGTTTTAGTATTAGTATGTGAACGGTCTGTCTATCTGTCTGTCTGTCTGTCTGTCTGTCTGTCTGTCTGTCTGTCTATAACGCCTGGCGCTGTGGTTCTATGGGTTTTTCGCTCTGATATCACTGTGATGTCAGGGGAACCACTCTAACAGAATCCCTTTTATAACCGTGATGTCATCAATATTAAGCCCATATCTAACAGGACAAATACCACACTAACAGAATCCATATATGGCCAAGACAGCCAATATCTGTGTGGCTGGTTCTACAGACAGGGATCTCCATGTATGGGATTTTATGTAGGATGTCAGATGTCATAGACGTCATAGGACTTTCACATAGTCTCTACAGACAGAAAGAGAAACCTCTAGTTGTACATAGTCTCTACAGACAGAAAGAAAAGCCTTTAGTTGTACATAGTCTCTACAGACAGAAAGAAAAGCCTTTAGTTGTACATAGTCTCTACAGACAGAAAGAAAAGCCTTTAGTTGTACATAGTCTCTACAGACAGAAAGAGAAACCTCTAGTTGTACATAGTCTCTACAGACAGAAAGAGAAGCCTCTAGTTGTACATAGTCTCTACAGACAGAAAGAGAAGCCTTTAGTTGCACATAGTCTCTACAGACAGAAAGAGAAACCTCTAGTTGTACATAGTCTCTACAGACAGAAAGAGAAGCCTCTAGTTGTACATAGTCTCTAAAGACAGAAAGAAAAGCCTTTAGTTGTACATAGTCTCTACAGACAGAAAGAGAAACCTTTAGTTGTACATAGTCTCTACAGACAGAAAGAGAAACCTCTAGTTGTACATAGTCTCTACAGACATAAAGAGAGAAGCCTTTAGTTGTACATAGTCTCTACAGACAGAAAGAGAAACCTTTAGTTGTACATAGTCTCTACAGACAGAAAGAGAGAAGCCTTTAGTTGTACATAGTCTCTACAGACAGAAAGAGAGAAGCCTTTAGTTGTACATAGTCTCTACAGACAGAAAGAGAGAAACATTTAGTTGTACATAGTCTCTACAGACAGAAAGAGAGAAACCTTTAGTTGTACATAGTCTCTACAGACAGAAAGAGAAGCCTTTAGTTGTACATAGTCTCTACAGACAGAAAGAGAAGCCTCTAGTTGTACATAGTCTCTACAGACAGAAAGAGAGAAGCCTTTAGTTGTACATAGTCTCTGCAGACAGAAAGAGAGAAGCCTCTAGTTGTACATAGTCTCTACAGACAGAAAGAGAGGCCTTTAGTTGTACGTAGTCTCTACAGACAGAAAGAGAAGCCTTTAGTTGTACATAGTCTCTACAGACAGAAAGAGAAGCCTCTAGTTGTACATAGTCTCTACAGACAGAAAGAGAGAAGCCTTTAGTTGTACATAGTCTCTGCAGACAGAAAGAGAAGCCTCTAGTTGTACATAGTCTCTACAGACAGAAAGAGAGAAGCCTTTAGTTGTACATAGTCTCTACAGACAGAAAGAGAGAAGCCTTTAGTTGTACATAGTCTCTACAGACAGAAAGAGAAGCCTTTGGTTGTACATAGTCTCTACAGACAGAAAGAGAAACCTTTAGTTGTACATAGTCTCTGCAGACAGAAAGAGAAGCCTTTAGTTGTACATAGTCTCTGCAGACAGAAAGAGAGAAGCCTTTAGTTGTACATAGTCTCTACAGACAAAGAGAAGCCTTTAGTTGTACATAGTCTCTACAGACAAAGAGAAGCCTTTAGTTGTACATAGTCTCTACAGACAGACTCTGTCGCTGGGTTCCCCAGGACCCCCAAATGGACACTTATAGGCCTGCGGACCCCCAAAGATATGCCATGCAGGGACCCCCATAAGAGAAGATATTTACAGCTCTAGCTTCACAAGCATTTTAATTTCAAGGACCCCCAGTTTGACATGCATTCATACTAGGGACCCCCACTTAATGGTATTTCTATCTCTGTCTGAGGCACCAAGTTACGTACAGTCAATGTTAATTTAACTCAGAGTACAAGTGGAAACCATTCGGGTCCATTTGATTGATTAATCCATCAGTGGATGGTTTTATTACCTTAAGATCAGCTTAATGACAACAGGATGATGACTGATTAATCCATCAGTGGATGGTTTTATTACCTTAAGATCAGCTTAATGACAACAGGATGATGATTGATTAATCCATCAGTGGATGGTTTTATTACCTTAAGATCAGCTTAATGACAACAGGATGATGACTGATTAATCCATCAGTGGATGGTTTTATTACCTTAAGATCAGCTTAATGACAACAGGATGATGACTGATTAATCCATCAGTGGATGGTTTTATTACCTTAAGATCAGCTTAATGACAACAGGATGATGACTGATTAATCCATCAGTGGATGGTTTTATTACCTTAAGATCAGCTTAATGACAACAGGATGATGACTGATTAATCCATCAGTGGATGGTTTTATTACCTTAAGATCAGCTTAATGACAACAGGATGATGACTGATTAATCCATCAGTGGATGGTTTTATTACCTTAAGATCAGCTTAATGACAACAGGATGATGACTGATTAATCCATCAGTGGATGGTTTTATTACCTTAAGATCATCTTAATGACAACAGGATGATGACTGATTAATCCATCAGTGGATGGTTTTATTACCTTAAGATCAGCTTAATGACAACAGGATGATGATTGATTAATCCATCAGTGGATGGTTTTATTACCTTAAGATCAGCTTAATGACAACAGGATGATGACTGATTAATCCATCAGTGGATGGTTTTATTACCTTAAGATCAGCTTAATGACAACAGGATGATGATTGATTAATCCATCAGTGGATGGTTTTATTACCTTAAGATCAGCTTAATGACAACAGGATGATGACTGATTAATCCATCAGTGGATGGTTTTATTACCTTAAGATCAGCTTAATGACAACAGGATGATGACTGATTAATCCATCAGTGGATGGTTTTATTACCTTAAGATCAGCTTAATGACAACAGGATGATGACTGATTAATCCATCAGTGGATGGTTTTATTACCTTAAAATCAGCTTAATGACAACAGGATGATGATTGATTAATCCATCAGTGGATGGTTTTATTACCTTAAGATCAGCTTAATGACAACAGGATGATGATTGATTAATCCATCAGTGGATGGTTTTATTACCTTAAGATCAGCTTAATGACAACAGGATGATGATTGATTAATCCATCAGTGGATGGTTTTATTACCTTAAGATCAGCTTAATGACAACAGGATGATGATTGATTAATCCATCAGTGGATGGTTTTATTACCTTAAGATCAGCTTAATGACAACAGGATGATGACTGATTAATCCATCAGTGGATGGTTTTATTAAGATCAGCTTAATGACAACAGGATGATGACTGATTAATCCATCAGTGGATGGTTTTATTACCTTAAGATCAGCTTAATGACAACAGGATGATGACTGATTAATCCATCAGTGGATGGTTTTATTACCTTAAGATCAGCTTAATGACAACAGGATGATGATTGATTAATCCATCCATCAGTGGATGGTTTTATTACCTTAAGATCAGCTTAATGACAACAGGATGATGACTGATTAATCCATCAGTGGATGGTTTTATTACCTTAAGATCAGCTTAATGACAACAGGATGATGACTGATTAATCCATCAGTGGATGGTTTTATTACCTTAAGATCATCTTAATGACAACAGGATGATGACTGATTAATCCATCAGTGGATGGTTTTATTACCTTAAGATCAGCTTAATGACAACAGGATGATGATTGATTAATCCATCAGTGGATGGTTTTATTACCTTAAGATCAGCTTAATGACAACAGGATGATGACTGATTAATCCATCAGTGGATGGTTTTATTACCTTAAGATCAGCTTAATGACAACAGGATGATGATTGATTAATCCATCAGTGGATGGTTTTATTACCTTAAGATCAGCTTAATGACAACAGGATGATGACTGATTAATCCATCAGTGGATGGTTTTATTACCTTAAGATCAGCTTAATGACAACAGGATGATGACTGATTAATCCATCAGTGGATGGTTTTATTACCTTAAGATCAGCTTAATGACAACAGGATGATGACTGATTAATCCATCAGTGGATGGTTTTATTACCTTAAAATCAGCTTAATGACAACAGGATGATGATTGATTAATCCATCAGTGGATGGTTTTATTACCTTAAGATCAGCTTAATGACAACAGGATGATGATTGATTAATCCATCAGTGGATGGTTTTATTACCTTAAGATCAGCTTAATGACAACAGGATGATGATTGATTAATCCATCAGTGGATGGTTTTATTACCTTAAGATCAGCTTAATGACAACAGGATGATGATTGATTAATCCATCAGTGGATGGTTTTATTACCTTAAGATCAGCTTAATGACAACAGGATGATGACTGATTAATCCATCAGTGGATGGTTTTATTAAGATCAGCTTAATGACAACAGGATGATGACTGATTAATCCATCAGTGGATGGTTTTATTACCTTAAGATCAGCTTAATGACAACAGGATGATGACTGATTAATCCATCAGTGGATGGTTTTATTACCTTAAGATCAGCTTAATGACAACAGGATGATGATTGATTAATCCATCCATCAGTGGATGGTTTTATTACCTTAAGATCAGCTTAATGACAACAGGATGATGACTGATTAATCCATCAGTGGATGGTTTTATTACCTCTTAATGACAACAGGATGATGACTGATTAATCCATCAGTGGATGGTTTTATTACCTTAAGATCAGCTTAATGACAACAGGATGATGATTGATTAATCCATCAGTGGATGGTTTTATTACCTTAAGATCAGCTTAATGACAACAGGATGATGATTGATTAATCCATCCATCAGTGGATGGTTTTATTACCTTAAGATCAGCTTAATGACAACAGGATGATGACTGATTAATCCATCAGTGGATGGTTTTATTACCTTAAGATCAGCTTAATGACAACAGGATGATGATTGATTAATCCATCAGTGGATGGTTTTATTACCTTAAGATCAGCTTAATGACAACAGGATGATGACTGATTAATCCATCAGTGGATGGTTTTATTACCTTAAGATCAGCTTAATGACAACAGGATGATGACTGATTAATCCATCAGTGGATGGTTTTATTACCTTAAGATCAGCTTAATGACAACAGGATGATGACTGATTAATCCATCAGTGGATGGTTTTATTACCTTAAGATCAGCTTAATGACAACAGGATGATGACTGATTAATCCATCAGTGGATGGTTTTATTACCTTAAGATCAGCTTAATGACAACAGGATGATGACTGATTAATCCATCAGTGGATGGTTTTATTACCTTAAGATCAGCTTAATGACAACAGGATGATGACTGATTAATCCATCAGTGGATGGTTTTATTACCTTAAGATCATCTTAATGACAACAGGATGATGACTGATTAATCCATCAGTGGATGGTTTTATTACCTTAAGATCAGCTTAATGACAACAGGATGATGATTGATTAATCCATCAGTGGATGGTTTTATTACCTTAAGATCAGCTTAATGACAACAGGATGATGACTGATTAATCCATCAGTGGATGGTTTTATTACCTTAAGATCAGCTTAATGACAACAGGATGATGATTGATTAATCCATCAGTGGATGGTTTTATTACCTTAAGATCAGCTTAATGACAACAGGATGATGACTGATTAATCCATCAGTGGATGGTTTTATTACCTTAAGATCAGCTTAATGACAACAGGATGATGACTGATTAATCCATCAGTGGATGGTTTTATTACCTTAAGATCAGCTTAATGACAACAGGATGATGACTGATTAATCCATCAGTGGATGGTTTTATTACCTTAAAATCAGCTTAATGACAACAGGATGATGATTGATTAATCCATCAGTGGATGGTTTTATTACCTTAAGATCAGCTTAATGACAACAGGATGATGATTGATTAATCCATCAGTGGATGGTTTTATTACCTTAAGATCAGCTTAATGACAACAGGATGATGATTGATTAATCCATCAGTGGATGGTTTTATTACCTTAAGATCAGCTTAATGACAACAGGATGATGATTGATTAATCCATCAGTGGATGGTTTTATTACCTTAAGATCAGCTTAATGACAACAGGATGATGACTGATTAATCCATCAGTGGATGGTTTTATTAAGATCAGCTTAATGACAACAGGATGATGACTGATTAATCCATCAGTGGATGGTTTTATTACCTTAAGATCAGCTTAATGACAACAGGATGATGACTGATTAATCCATCAGTGGATGGTTTTATTACCTTAAGATCAGCTTAATGACAACAGGATGATGATTGATTAATCCATCCATCAGTGGATGGTTTTATTACCTTAAGATCAGCTTAATGACAACAGGATGATGACTGATTAATCCATCAGTGGATGGTTTTATTACCTCTTAATGACAACAGGATGATGACTGATTAATCCATCAGTGGATGGTTTTATTACCTTAAGATCAGCTTAATGACAACAGGATGATGATTGATTAATCCATCAGTGGATGGTTTTATTACCTTAAGATCAGCTTAATGACAACAGGATGATGATTGATTAATCCATCCATCAGTGGATGGTTTTATTACCTTAAGATCAGCTTAATGACAACAGGATGATGACTGATTAATCCATCAGTGGATGGTTTTATTACCTTAAGATCAGCTTAATGACAACAGGATGATGACTGATTAATCCATCAGTGGATGGTTTTATTACCTTAAGATCAGCTTAATGACAACAGGATGATGATTGATTAGTCCATCAGTGGATGGTTTTATTACCTTAAGATCAGCTTAATGACAACAGGATGATGACTGATCAGTCCATCAGTGGATGGTTTTATTACCTTAAGATCAGCTTAATGACAACAGGATGATGACTGATCAGTCCATCAGTGGATGGTTTTATTACCTTAAGATCAGCTTAATGACAACAGGATGATGACTGATCAGTCCATCAGTGGATGGTTTTATTTAACCTCAGGCACAAGTAAACAACCGTCTGCCACACTAGAAACACAATGCACTGCTGCTGCTGCTAAATTAACAACAATACATTACACCTGTGCTGACCTGAAGCAGGGAATAAACCATTTGTCAAGATAGGGGGGATATGGTAGACCTATACGGTTACACATCGCCACTGTGTCTCCATTCCGACACTAAAACCATCTCGGGAACATGTTTCCATTCAGACATATCTCCATTCCGACAGTGACTTCTTATTGTCGGAGTGGCGACACTCCCGTGGGCCTAAGGTTTAGGGTTAGGGTTAGAGATAGGGTTAGTGTCTGATCTCTTATCCTAACCCTAAACATAACCTCTATGGAAGTGTTGCCACTCCCACAATAAGAAGTTACAGTCGGAGTGGCGACACGTCGCAATGGAAAACCGTCACCGGGGTGGTTCAAGTGTTACCTTATGAAAGCCATCATTTTGTTATAATTTGCATTGTAGTTTGTTTACAGTAATTTAATGACAGATTAATCAACGCAGATGGTCATAGAGACATTCATGAATTTATTCTAAGAAGTACATTTTATTAATTTTTCCTCCTGCAGCCAAGCTATGAATGTACGGTATGTACAGTAGAACCCATTGATGCTCTGGTAAGCAGTCTGTCCGTTATCAAGAGATGTGCCAAACACACAGCAGGTGTAAAGTGATGACTCATCACTTTTCACAGTTTTGTTGGTCCGTTTTTAGCCCAAGGAATGTTTTTCATGCAAAACAAATGCTTGCAATGGATTCAGAATCATGAAAACCCTCCAGTTTGACCCCTCACATGCTACTTAAAGCAG
Source organism: Nannobrachium achirus (assembly GCF_963921795.1). Lineage (NCBI taxonomy): Eukaryota > Metazoa > Chordata > Actinopteri > Myctophiformes > Myctophidae > Nannobrachium > Nannobrachium achirus. The sequence goes on along the minus strand of NC_137822.1, from coordinate 50,791,772 downwards.
ATTTTTCTTTTTTTTACAATATATTTATTTTCCTATGTAGTGTAGTCAATGGGACAGTGAATATACAAATGGCCATAACTTTTTTTTCGCGATGTTTCCGGCAGAGCAGGCCTCTCATTCTGTGGACCTTAATGACCAAACGAATAGATAAAACAGAAATAAAAAGTGCGGCAGAAAATCACAGGTTCAACCCTATTCCTTGAGCTTTTGGGCTTGTGGGTCCCCGACTAAGAAGAAGAAAACTGCGGGCTGCAGATTTGTAAAGACAGTTGAGGAAACGTTGAAGTAGCGGTGGGCGTGGCTGCTGCTTCTATTTCTAGCAGTAGAAAGTAAACCATACTGGAGCATCAGGAGTAGTACCACCAGACCACCACCGGAGGGAGTAGCACCACCATCTTTTATTCATCAGTGATTAGAATGGTGAATAAAGCTAAGCCTGTTGACGCCTCACAGACTGAACTGTGTTTTAATGGTCTTTCTGCTTTCATAATGTCTTTAAATATATGCACTTATTTTATCATGCGGATCAGTTTCATATCATGCACTTTGAATCTTCTCTTCCTCTTATGCTCTCGCTATAACGTTTTTTCACTGCATTGATGGTCTGAACTAACACATTAATGACTTGTGGTTTTTGCAAGTCGACTCGACTCAGTAAAAAGTTGAGTTGAAGTTGACTTTATCGTTTGATGACGTCATCACATCACACACGACCCCCCAATTATTTTGGGGGTCCCCAGATGATTAACTTAACGTGAAACATTGAAACATTGTTTTCTCTCTCAACAGTAAACAAACCAACATAAAGTAACATTTTTGGAGATGTTTGTACTTTACTTGAGTATTTCCAATACTTCTACTCCACTGCATCTGGGATCCAAATATTGTACTTTTACTCCACTACATTTATTTGAAAACTAGTTTCTAGTTACTTTGCAGATATAAATTATAAAAACATAAACCACTTAAACCTTATTTTATACCATGGCAATTTGAAAATAGCCGATCTACAAGCTCGATGCGACGCGTTGTGAGCTTGTAGATCGTCTATTTTCAAACATTTTGTACTTTTACTTTAAGTACTTATTGATGCCAATGCTTGTATACTTTTACTCAAGTATTTAATTTTTATTTCGTACTCCTAATTGTAACAGAGCATTTTTACATTGCAGTATTGATACTTTTACTTAAAGGGGCACTCCACCACTTTTCAACCTATGTTCATATAATTGGTCCTCACTCAAAAATAGCTTTTTTTTTTTCATTTTCTTTTTCAGAGGAGGGCTGTGGGCAGGTCAGAAACCCATCGTCTTGTGACATCATCAATTGCAGGTTTTCTATTCCTGAAAAGTTGCAATTTTAAAGTGGAAGCCATTGTTCCCGCGATAATAAAAATCTAAATATCTTTTTCAAAAATATTGATTACAATTTTTTGGGGGGAATATGATGTCACAAGACGATGGATTCTGAACTTCCCACAGCTCTCCTAGGAGACCTGGACTGAGTAGGAAAAAAAATGATATTTTATCATGAACATTATTGAGGACCTATTATATGAAGACAGGTTGAAAAGTGGTGAAGTCCTCCTCTAAGTAAAACATTTGAGTACTTTTTCCACCACTGCCTGTAATGTGACATGACAAATAAAACAATAATGATTGGTTTCTGGGGACTCGGGTTACGGTCGGTCATGTGGATCTAAGATCTCCAAACATCCAAATAAAGCTACTTTTATTTCTCTAAGTTCTTGACTGTGTTCTGGTCCTTTTCTTTTGATTTGATTATTTATCAGAGATGCCCTTTGATGTCAATTAAAGAAGAAATCAATGTTTTGTCATTTAAAGAAGAAATAAATGTTTTATGTCATTTAAAGAAGAAATCAATGTTTTATGTCATTTAAAGAAGAAATAAATGTTTTATGTCATTTAGAGACATGAAATAAAGGAGACAGCTGGTGTTTTCCAGTTGTAAACAGGATTTATTTATTTGAACACACTGCAGTCAGAAGGGATATTAATATAAATGGAACATGAATGGAATATCAGCAGATATTAATATGAATGCAACATGAATGGAATATCACCAGCGTAAAGCACAACTAAAGACAGCTAAAACAATCACAGTTCATTTCAGACACCTGCACTATCAGCATTAATATTATTATTATTATCGTTAACTAACTAGAGAGAAGCGCAGAGTGAGGTGGTGTAAATCATTCAGAGATTAGATAGTAGATTATAGATCTGTACTGTGAGAGTAGTGGTAGCTTCACATACATGCAGTTTCAGCTGTGCACGTGTACATTGTGTGTGTGAGTGTGTGCACGCTATGTGTGTGTACGTTATGTGTGTGTGTGTGTTTACGTTATGTGCGTGCACGTTATGTGTGTGTGTTTACGTTATGTGCGTGCACGTTATGTTTGTGTGTAATAAAAGCATCCTGGTTGGTCCCTGGGAGGCGGAGCTAACACTTCATCAGTTGACGAACAGCGAGCGCGTGAATTCCACGAAGTCGAAGGCTGAAGGCATCTCGCGTCCCTTGGCGTCCAAGTAGGGCTTCATGTGGGAGATGCAGTAGTCAGCCTGTTCCTTGGACAGGTTCTGAAACAATACCACAGGTTATAATCTGTTCCTTAGACAGGTTCTGAAACAATACCACAGATTATAATCTGCTCCTTGTTCTGAAACAATACCAGGGATTATAATCTGTTCCTTGTTCTGAAACAATACCAGGGATTATAATCTGCTCCTTGTTCTGAAACAATACCAGGAATTATAATCTGTTCCTTGTTCTGAAACAACACCACAGAATATAATCTGTTCCTTGTTCTGAAACAATACCACAGATTATAATCTGTTCCTTGTTCTGAAACAACACCAGGGATTATAAACTGCTCCTTGTTCTGAAACAATACCAGGAATTATAATCTGTTCCTTGTTCTGAAACAACACCACAGAATATAATCTGTTCCTTGTTCTGAAACAATACCAGAGATTATAATCTGTTCCTTGTTCTGAAACAACACCACAGAATATAATCTGCTCCTTGTTCTGAAACAATACCACAGATTATAATCTGTTCCTTGTTCTGAAAACAAGACCAGGGATTATAATCTGTTCCTTGTTCTGAAACAACACCACTGATTATAATCTGTTCCTTGTTCAGGTCGCATACACAAACTTTAGAAGGCAGTGGCAGCCAATCAGGAGGGAATATGGGAAATGGGACAGATCCATGTTGATGACATGACTGTAGAGATGCTGTGTAGCGCTTTTAGGGTGAAATCTGTAGGAGCAGCACAGTGTCCAGAAATGGTGTTTTGCAAGAATCTTCCTCATGTGATAAAGATAATAATACCTGGTAAAGCTCCTCTTTAGTGACGTAAGGTTTGTTCTCGGTGCTCAGAGCTCGGAAGGCGCTCTCGATCTCCTCACTGGATTTCACGTTCTCCGTTTCACGACTGATCATGAAGGCCATGTACTCCTGTAGAGACACGTTACCGTCCCTGGAACAATAATAATACATAATCACTTTATTAATATTAATAATAATAACATTAACCCATTTAGGGCCGAGAATTATTGAATGCTTTAACCAGTGAAAAATACCAGACATACAAGCTCACAGCGCGGCACCGAGTGCCGCGCTGCGAGCTTGTAGATCTGCTATTTTTGAAAAAAGTCGTGAAAATGTGTGCAAATCGTTCAAATTTTGCTTCTGGGGGGGGGGGGGGGGGGGGGGGGGGGGTCCCTGGAACTAGATATTTTGAGATGGGGGTCGGTGGCCAAATAAATATCATTTTGGGGGTCCTTCACATGAAAAGGTTTGAGAACCACTGACATAGTAGTGTCTCAAGAACAGACTAACTGAGCTCCAGTTGAAGTGAAAAGGACCTTTTCTTTGACGATAGCTGGCCAGATTGCTGACATAGAAACATAGTTTTTTTTTCTCCAAAAATCTTTAGAAGGATTCAAAAGACACTTATAGAATCGGGTCAAAAATTCTAATCGGGTCAAAAATAGCAGATCTACAAGCTCGCAGCGCGGCACTCGCTATTTTTTTATATTTAAAGCATAAAATATTGCGTCATAATGTGTTCATGCCTAAATGGGTTAATAATACTCCTGGAGAGACATGTTACCGTCCCTGAAATAATAACCACATTATTACAATCAATAATACTAATACTAATGATCATGAATGTTCAAGTTTTAACTGTGTGTGTGTGACAGTGGGTGAGCGGACCTGTTGGGGTCCACTGTGTCCAGGATGGATTCGAACTCGGGGTCAGGTTCCCCCTCCTCCACCATGGGAAGGTCGTAACCCAGGGAGCGAAGACACGACTTGAACTCCTGGTGGTTCAGACGACCAGACTTCTCCTTGTCAAAGTGTCTGGAAACACACATAAATATACACATAAATATACACATAAATATACACATAAATATAAATACTTCTCCTTGTCAAAGTGTCTGGAAACACACATAAATATACACATAAATATACACATAGATATACACATAAATATAAATACTTCTCCTTGTCAAAGTGTCTGGAAACACAAACATAAATATACACATAAATATAAATACTTCTCCTTGTCAAAGTGTCTGGAAACACAAACATAAATATACACATAAATATAAATACTTCTCCTTGTCAAAGTGTCTGGAAACACAAACACACATAAATATAAATACTTCTCCTTGTCAAAGTGTCTGGAAACACAAACATACATATACACATAAATATAAATACTTCTCCTTGTCAAAGTGTCTGGAAGCACAAACATAAATATACACATAAATATACACATAAATATAAATACTTCTTGTCAAAGTGTCTGGAAACACAAACATAAATATACACATAAATATACAAATAAATATAAATACTTCTCCTTGTCAAAGTGTCTGGAAGCACAAACACACATAAATATAAATATAAATACATCTCCTAGTCAAAGTGTCTGGAAACACAAACACACACATAAATACTCTCTATAAAACACCTGGGTTTATAGCATAGAAATACTCTCTTTCTAATCGATGAGGAGGACACCAAACACACCGACATGACCCACGTCGTATACAAAGGTTCTACTCCTTTTTCCATTCCTTGATTCTGATTGGCTGGTTGCCGTGGTATATGAGACTATAACCACCACCTTGAATCAGTTTATATCAAAGCCAGGTGCGTTATTTCTTTCCACTGTGCGGTGAGTCTGAACTAGAGAAGCGAGCGTTTGATTTTCTCTCAAATCCTGTCGTGCGGGTGTTTCTAAGCACCGCCCGCATGCATAGGACAGTGACTGAATGGCTCCGGGCGGGGCTTGTAAAGGCAACAAGCGCCCTCTATTCTCCAGGCACCACTCGGCTGTTAGTTTAGGTTGCTATGCAAGCGGTTTTGATGTGATGTTCACCCACATAGCAGCTAAATCTGGATGAAAATAAACATGTTATGGATCGAATATGGTTCTTAACATGAGACTGATCTAACACATAAGTGTTGTTTCCCTATTTTTTGGCCAAAAAATGACGTGACTTTATAAACACACACTGGCTTCCGTTCCTGGGATGTGGCTGGTAAACAAGGAAATGTCTCTACCTGGTGGCGGAGAAGTGTACTTTTATCACTTCTTGTGGCTTATTGCTTTAGTATACGACACGGGTGCGAGGCTCGCAGCTGTCACTCGCTGCAAAGATGCAGAACCTCCTTCCTCGTAGAAGCGGGGGTCTCTATGGCAGTGCTGCCACTCAGAAGTCGATGTCTGAGTGGCAGCATGTCTGAATGGAGGAAGGCCCCCAAGTTGCTGTCAGTTTGCAGCGTGTTTGCAGGCGTGAGCACCATGTGATCACAACACCCGGGTATCGGAGAAGGTAACTGAATTCAGTTGGCAAGCAACGCATACATAATCACCTTCCCCATCCTTCATTGCAGTCATGTCAAGCACCAGCTAAAGTTACTTTCTATGCCTCAAGCACTGTGTGCACACCACACAACCCAAACTCACAACCCCATTACACGCCATAACCCAAACCTCATACACTGTGCACCACACAACCTCATAACCCAAACCTCATACACTGTGCACCACACAACCCAAACTCTGCACACCATTAGGGAGCACATATCTAAGAACTAAAGGTGTAATGTAGGTATATATATATTCTAATATAAATACTATATAATAACGCAGTGTAATGTAGACAGAGAACTACACATATCTAAGAACTAAAGGTGTAATGTAGATATATTGTAATATAAATACTATCGTCACTGTCTGGCCATTTTTGAGGTTTTAGTTTTTTTGTCATAAATCAGGGCTATTGAACACCCTTTACATCTGAGTGTTGGTTAAAATAATGTTGAACCAATGGAAAGTAGTAAAAAGTGCTTGGGACAAAACCTCCTAACTCCACACTTTCTGCCAAACCCGATTGGCCCACTCTTTTTTCCATAAATGTGTGCTATTGAACACCCTTTATGTATCTGTGTTGGTTAAACTATTGAACACCCTTTATGTCTGAGTGTTGGTTAAACTATTGAACACCCTTTATGTCTGTGTGTTGGTTAAACTATTGAACACCCTTTATGTCTGAGTGTTGGTTAAACTATTGAACACCCTTTATGTCTGAGTGTTGGTTAAACTATTAAACACCCTTTATGTCTGTGTGTTGGTTAAACTATTGAACACCCTTTATGTCTGAGTGTTGGTTAAACTATTGAACACCCTTTATGTCTGAGTGTTGGTTAAACTATTGAATACCCTTTGTGTCTGTGTGTTGGTTAAACTATTGAACACCCTTTATGTCTGAGTGTTGGTTAAACTATTGAACATCCTTTATGTCTGAGTGTTGGTTAAACTATTGAACACCCTTTATGTATGTGTGTTGGTTAAACTATTGAACACCCTTTATGTCTGAGTGTTGGTTAAACTATTGAACACCCTTTATGTCTGAGTGTTGGTTAAACTATTGAACACCCTTTATGTCTGAGTGTTGGTTAAACCATTGAACACCCTTTATGTCTGAGTGTTGGTTAAACCATTGAACACCCTTTATGTCTGAGTGTTGGTTAAACCATTGAACACCCTTTATGTCTGAGTGTTGGTTAAACTATTGAACACCCTTTATGTCTGTGTGTTGGTTAAACTATTGAACACCCTTTATGTCTGAGTGTTGGTTAAACTATTGAACATCCTTTATGTCTGAGTGTTGGTTAAACTATTGAACACCCTTTATGTCTGTGTGTTGGTTAAACTATTGAACACCCTTTATGTCTGAGTGTTGGTTAAACTATTGAACACCCTTTATGTCTGAGTGTTGGTTAAACTATTGAACACCCTTTATGTCTGAGTGTTGGTTAAACTATTGAATACCCTTTATGTCTGTGTGTTGGTTAAACTATTGAACACCCTTTATGTCTGAGTGTTGGTTAAACCATTGAACACCCTTTATGTCTGTGTGTTGGTTAAACCATTGAACACCCTTTATGTCTGAGTGTTGGTTAAACCATTGAACACCCTTTATGTCTGTGTGTTGGTTAAACCATTGAACACCCTTTATGTCTGAGTGTTGGTTAAACTATTGAACACCCTTTATGTCTGTGTGTTGGTTAAACCATTGAACACCCTTTATGTCTGAGTGTTGGTTAAACCATTGAACACCCTTTATGTCTGAGTGTTGGTTAAACCATTGAACACCCTTTATGTCTGAGTGTTGGTTAAACTATTGAACACCCTTTAGGTCTGTGTGTTGGTTAAACTATTGAACACCCTTTATGTCTGAGTGTTGGTTAAACTATTGAACACCCTTTATGTCTGAGTGTTGGTTAAACTATTGAACACCCGTTATGTCTGAGTGTTGGTTAAACTATTGAACACCCTTTATGTCTGAGTGTTGGTTAAACTATTGAACACCCTTTATGTCTGAGTGTTGGTTAAACTATTGAACACCTTTTATGTCTGAGTGTTGGTTAAACTATTGAACACCCTTTATGTCTGAGTGTTGGTTAAACTATTGAACACCCTTTATGTCTGTGTGTTGGTTAAACTATTGAACACCCTTTATGTCTGTGTGTTGGTTAAACTATTGAACACCCTTTAGGTCTGTGTGTTGGTTAAACTATTGAACACCCTTTATGTCTGAGTGTTGGTTAAACTATTGAACACCCTTTATGTCTGAGTGTTGGTTAAACTATTGAACACCCTTTAGGTCTGTGTGTTGGTTAAACTATTGAACACCCTTTATGTCTGTGTGTTGGTTAAACTATTGAACACCCTTTATGTCTGTGTGTTGGTTAAACTATTGAACACACTTTATGTCTGAGTGTTGGTTAAACTATTGAACACCCTTTATGTCTGAGTGTTGGTTAAACTATTGAACACCCTTTAGGTCTGTGTGTTGATTAAACTATTGAACACCCTTTATGTCTGTGTGTTGGTTAAACTATTGAACACCCTTTATGTCTGAGTGTTGGTTAAACTATTGAACACCCTTTATGTCTGAGTGTTGGTTAAACTATTGAACACCCTTTATGTCTGAGTGTTGGTTAAACTATTGAACACCCTTTATTTCTGAGTGTTGGTTAAACTATTGAACACCCTTTATGTCTGTGTGTTGGTTAAACTATTGAACACCCTTTATGTCTGAGTGTTGGTTAAACTATTGAACACCCTTTATGTCTGTGTGTTGGTTAAACTATTGAACACCCTTTATGTCTGAGTATTGGTTAAACTATTGAACACCCTTTAGGTATGTGTGTTGGTTAAACTATTGAACACCCTTTATGTCTGTGTGTTGGTTAAACTATTGAACACCCTTTATGTCTGTGTGTTGGTTAAACTATTGAACACCCTTTATGTCTGAGTGTTGGTTAAACTATTGAACACCCTTTATGTCTGAGTGTTGGTTAAACTATTGAACACCCTTTAGGTCTGTGTGTTGGTTAAACTATTGAACACCCTTTATGTCTGTGTGTTGGTTAAACTATTGAACACCCTTTATGTCTGAGTGTTGGTTAAACTATTGAACACCCTTTATGTCTGAGTGTTGGTTAAACTATTGAACACCCTTTATGTCTGAGTGTTGGTTAAACTATTGAACACCCTTTATGTCTGAGTGTTGGTTAAACTATTGAACACCCTTTATGTCTCTGTGTTGGTTAAACTATTGAACACCCTTTATGTCTGTGTGTTGGTTAAACTATTGAACACCCTTTATGTCTGAGTGTTGGTTAAACTATTGAACACCTTTTATGTCTGAGTGTTGGTTAAACTATTGAACACCCTTTATGTCTGAGTGTTGGTTAAACTATTGAACACCCTTTATGTCTGTGTGTTGGTTAAACTATTGAACACCCTTTATGTCTGTGTGTTGGTTAAACTATTGAACACCCTTTATGTCTGTGTGTTGGTTAAACTATTGAACACCCTTTATGTCTGTGTGTTGGTTAAACTATTGAACACCCTTTAGGTCTGTGTGTTGGTTAAACTATTGAACACCCTTTATGTCTGAGTGTTGGTTAAACTATTGAACACCCTTTATGTCTGAGTGTTGGTTAAACTATTGAACACTTTAGGTCTGTGTGTTGGTTAAACTATTGAACACCCTTTATGTCTGTGTGTTGGTTAAACTATTGAACACCCTTTATGTCTGTGTGTTGGTTAAACTATTGAATACACTTTATGTCTGAGTGTTGGTTAAACTATTGAACACCCTTTATGTCTGAGTGTTGGTTAAACTATTGAACACCCTTTAGGTCTGTGTGTTGATTAAACTATTGAACACCCTTTATGTCTGTGTGTTGGTTAAACTATTGAACACCCTTTATGTCTGAGTGTTGGTTAAACTATTGAACACCCTTTATGTCTGAGTGTTGGTTAAACTATTGAACACCCTTTATGTCTGAGTGTTGGTTAAACTATTGAACACCCTTTATGTCTGAGTGTTGGTTAAACTATTGAACACCCTTTATGTCTGTGTGTTGGTTAAACTATTGAACACCCTTTATGTCTGAGTGTTGGTTAAACTATTGAATACCCTTTATGTCTGTGTGTTGGTTAAACTATTGAACACCCTTTATGTCTGAGTATTGGTTAAACTATTGAACACCCTTTAGGTATGTGTGTTGGTTAAACTATTGAACACCCTTTATGTCTGTGTGTTGGTTAAACTATTGAACACCCTTTATGTCTGTGTGTTGGTTAAACTATTGAACACCCTTTATGTCTGAGTGTTGGTTAAACTATTGAACACCCTTTATGTCTGAGTGTTGGTTAAACTATTGAACACCCTTTAGGTCTGTGTGTTGGTTAAACTATTGAACACCCTTTATGTCTGTGTGTTGGTTAAACTATTGAACACCCTTTATGTCTGAGTGTTGGTTAAACTATTGAACACCCTTTATGTCTGAGTGTTGGTTAAACTATTGAACACCCTTTATGTCTGAGTGTTGGTTAAACTATTGAATACCCTTTATGTCTGAGTGTTGGTTAAACTATTGAACACCCTTTATGTCTCTGTGTTGGTTAAACTATTGAACACCCTTTATGTCTGTGTGTTGGTTAAACTATTGAACACCCTTTATGTCTGAGTGTTGGTTAAACTATTGAACACCCTTTATTTCTGTGTGTTGGTTAAACTATTGAACACCCTTTATGTCTGAGTGTTGGTTAAACTATTGAACACCCTTTATGTCTGTGTGTTGGTTAAACTATTGAACACCCTTTATGTCTGTGTGTTGTTAAAATAATATTGAACCAATGAAAAGCAGTAAAAAGCCCTTCAGTCAAAACCTCCTAACTCCACTTGAGATCATTTTCATTTCAAAATGAACATTTTGGAGTTAGGAGGTTTAATAATAACAAGGTTTAATGTAGGATGAGAACTTACTTGAACATCATGCTGAACTCCTTCAGTGCCTCCTCTGTCACTCCAGTGGTGTTCCTGCACAAACACACAAAACATTCATTTTAACCTCTAAGCTCAATAGTTTATATAAAACATTCATTTTAACCTCCTCTGTCACTCCAGTGGTGTTCCTGCACAAACACACAAAACATTCATTTTAACCTCCACACTTTATAGTTTATATAAAACCTTCCTTCATTTTAACCTCCACACTTAGTTTATATGCTAAACATTCAGATAAGCTGTCTTTACAAGCTGTCAATGTGAAAGATAGCATTACAGCTCTGTGACTCTGAGAGTGTACAAATGGAACCAAATGGACCCTTACAGCTCTGTAACAAATGGAGTACCTAGCTTGTATCTGCTGTTCCAGGTTATGTTGCATCCTCATCCCCAGCTGGTCCAGTTGGTATGGTATAGTATAGTGTATTATAGTATGGTATAGTATGGTATGTACAGTATATATTGCATATAATCATACCTAGCTTGTATCTGCTGTTCCAGGTTATGTTGCATCCTCATCCCCAGTTGGTCCAGTTGGTCCCACTGCTGTGCCAGCCCCACAGTGCTGTGTTCTGTGTATTTGTTGTCCAGGATCAGAGCTTCCTCCATGGCTGCTCCAAGATCCTCGATCTTCTTCAGCTGACTGCGCATGGCTCGGATCTCCTGGTGTTTACGCTGTAATATACAATACACACATACAGTATATACAAAGAAAACTATAGATCTACACATGATAAAACTATAGATCTACACATGATAAAACTACAGATCTTCTTCAGCTGACTGCGCATGGCACGGATCTCCTGGTGTTTACGCTGTAATATACAATATATATACATGTACTGTAGAACTAGATCTATGATACACATAACAAAACTACAGATCTACACATAATAAAACTATAGATCTCCTGGTATTTACACTGTTATGGACATGATAAAACTATAGCTCTACACAACACTAGAAGTGCAGTGTGTTGAGGTGAATGGGTGAGTGTAACTCACATGGTAAAGAGATGTGGATGAAGTTTAACAAACAGCCTTACACCTCGTCAGCCCTGCACGAGAGGCGAAATACTGTCCACATATGATAAATAATTTAAAAAAAAGTGTTTGGGGGCGGGACATGGCCACTTTCCTATATGGACGTCGGTGCAAAACCTCGCTCAAATAGACTCTGCAAGCGAAAACAGGAGGGGTGGACACCGTCGAGTCGTGCTGCGACGTCGCTCGCGGCAGGTCAGGTCGTCCTCATTGAAACAAATGTGTTTTAATGAGTATTTTACTATGTATGTTAATGTTTAGTATGTATTTTAATTTTAATGAGATTTGGTAGTTCGTGTCGCGGGCAGCGCAGCGCAGATGAGCTGTTAGAGTTATTATTATTATTATGATGATATTATTTTACCTTGGTGGCTTCAAGCTGGGATTCTAATGTTCCTGATTCTTCCACCATGCAAGACCTGCAAGCACACACGCACACGCACACACACGCACGCACGCACGCACGCACGCACGCACGCACGCACACACACACACACACACACACACACACACACACACACACACACACACACACACACACACACACACACACACACACACACACACACACACACACACACACACACACACACACACACATTACACAAAGTCAGCCTTCATAACGACACAGTCTACATTAAAACAGATCACACATAGTGTGAAGTGGGCAGTGCTATTTATGAGTTAATTTCATCAAGCGTCCTGCTGGCCAATCACAGCGCGTCCTGCCAAGCTTGACCAATGGGACCCTGGGTGTATAACAAACCAAACATATGCAGGCCATGTCTAGGCCAGATGTAGGCCATATCTAGGCCAGATGTAGGCCATATCTAGGCCAGATGTAGGCCATGTCTAGGCCAGATGTAGGCCATGTCTAGGCCAGATGTAGGCCATGTCTAGGCCAGATGTAGGCCAGGCGCACTGCTCAAAAAGTGTAGTTAGTATGGATCACACTGAACACTCAACAAGTCAAACAGTGGCTTTAGACTGAATGAGCTCTACAGGTCAAACAGTGAGTTTAGTGGAGGTGAAATGTGTGTGTGTGTGGGGGCCGTGGGTGGGGGGGGGGGGGGTGTCAGGGTCACAGCCACACTGAGCCCAGTTAGAACTAGCGGGTAGAATGGAGAGAGTTGGACCTTCCAGAGAGATCATCATCTACTTGATAGTGATAGACACAGATAACCTAACCTAACCTAACAGAGATCATCATCCACTTGATAGTGATAGACACAGATAGCCTAACCTAACCTAACAGAGATCATCATCCACTTGATAGTGATAGACACAGATAACCTAACCTAACCTAACCTTCCAGAGAGATCATCATCTACTTGATAGTGATAGACACAGATAACCCGTCGATACGCTATGCTAATCACACAGGAAGAGGAAGGAATCATAGTCAATATGGACCCGGGAAGAGACAAACATACAGTATGTTAAAGCTGCCATCCTAAACTCATTGAACACTGGGGAATCATTTTAGATTCAACAGACCAGGGTATAACAGATATAACAGACCAGTGTTAGGACACTGAACATCATTGTGGATTGCAGCTTTAACTGTGGACATTTTTATAGACCACATATCTCTTAACCTTTGTGCTTGTAGACCTGCCATTTTTTATTCATTAGAAAAGTTAACAGTTTTGGACCTAAGGAACGATGTTATAGATCTAATAACCTGCTTCACGTTATAGAGATCTAATCAACAGTCATGAAGTCATAACAAAGATAAAAAGGTTATACTAACCCGTCCAGAAGATATGTCCTGTTTTAGCAGCATCAGAGCATGGGGAGACACAGAGAGAGAGAGAGAGAGAGAGAGAGATATGTTAACATTAACTCATTTACTGCTATGAACGAGTGGCACGTCCGTTTATTCAAGTAGCGCAAGACCATAAACGAGCAGCCGTTTGTTTGTTCTTTACCCTGACTGAGCACTGTGAGCATATGAGGGGGGGTCCCTGCACTGAGCACTTTGAGCATATGAGGGGGGGTCCCTGCACTGTGAGCATATGAGGGGGGGTCCCTGCACTGTGAGCATATGAGGGGGGGTCCCTGCACTGAGCACTGTGAGCATATGAGGGGGGGTCCCTGCACTGTGAGCATATGAGGGGTGGTCCCTGCACTGTGAGCAGATGAGGGGGGGTCCCTGCACTGTGAGCATATGAGGGGTGGTCCCTGCACTGTGAGCAGATGAGGGGGGGTCCCTGCACTGAGCACTGTGAGCAGGTGAGGGGGGGGTCCCTGACTGAGCACTGTGAGCAGATGAGGGGGGGTCCCTGCACTGTGAGCAGATGAGGGGGGTCCCTGCACTGAGCACTGTGAGCAGATGAGGGGGGGTCCCTGCACTGTGAGCAGATGAGGGGGGGTCCCTGCACTGAGCACTGTGAGCAGATGAGGGGGGGTCCCTGCACTGAGCACTGTGAGCAGATGAGGGGGGGTCCCTGACTGAGCACTGTGAGCAGATGAGGGGGGGGTCCCTGACTGAGCACTGTGAGCAGATGAGGGGGGTCCCTGCACTGTGAGCAGATGAGGAGGGGTCCCTGCACTGAGCACTGTGAGCAGATGAGGGGGGGGTCCCTGCACTGTGAGCAGATGAGGGGGGGTCACTGAGCACTGTGAGCAGATGAGGGGGGGTCCCTGACTGAGCACTGTGAGCAGATGAGGGGAAGGTCCCTGCACTGAGCACTGTGAGCAGATGAGGGGGGGGGGGGTCCCTGACTGAGCACTGTGAGCAGATGAGGGGGGGTCCCTGACTGAGCACTGTGAGCAGATGAGGGGGGGGGTCCCTGACTGGTCAGACTCACCTGGTCTCTGACAGCCATTGGTCAGACTCACTTGGTCTCTGACAGCCATTGGTCAGACTCACCTGGTCTCTTGCAGCCATTGGTGGAATGCGTTGGCGTGTTGAGCAAACTCCTGGCGCAGCTTGTCGTTCTCCTCCTGCCTCCTCTGCTCCTTCTGAAGCTCCAGCTCTCTCTCCTAAAAGACACACACACGTTTACACCTTCTAGAAGCTCTACAGTTTAACACCTTCTAGAAGCTCCTAAAAGACAAACACACTTTAACAGAAGATCCTAGAAGCACCTTTTAGAAGCCCCTAAAGGACAAACACACTTTAACACCTTCTAGAAGCTCCTAAAGGACAAACACACTTTAACACCTTCTAGAAGCTCCTAAAGACAAACACA
This sequence comes from Nannobrachium achirus, assembly GCF_963921795.1. Taxonomy (NCBI): domain Eukaryota; kingdom Metazoa; phylum Chordata; class Actinopteri; order Myctophiformes; family Myctophidae; genus Nannobrachium; species Nannobrachium achirus. Next base: position 50,776,616 of record NC_137822.1, on the reverse strand, counting down.
CGTTTACACCTTCTAGAAGCTCCTAAAGACAAACACACTTTAACACCTTCTAGAAGCTCCTAAAGGACAAACACACTTTAACACCTTCTAGAAGCTCCTAAAGGACAAACACACTTTAACACCTTCTAGAAGCTCCTAAAGGACAAACACACTTTAACACCTTCTAGAAGCTCCTAAAGGACAAACACACTTTGACACCTTCTAGAAGCTCCTAAAGGACAAACACACTTTAACACCTTCTAGAAGCTCCTAAAGACAAACACACTTTAACAGAAGATCCTACAGAGCGTTGGAGACCTTCTAGAAGGTCTACTGTTTACCACGTCAGTGGAAGTAGTGTGATAGTCTTCATATGTTAGTTTATGTCAGCGAAACAACATTCATATCTTCAGTCATATGTTAGTTTAGGACAGTGAAACACCATTCATATCTTCAGTCATATGTTAGTTTAGGTCAGTGAAAGCAGATGAACACACCTTGATGATCTTCTGCAGGTTCCTCCAGGTCTCCTCCAGAGCCTCCATGGTGAACCAGGTGTAAGGGTTGGACACCACCTGGTAATAATAAGGGTAATATAATAATAATTATAATACTACTACTACTACTAATAATAACTAGAGATACTGTTCCTACGAAACAGTGTGGGCTCGCTCGTGACTGTATTCTACAGCGTGCTGACTGTCATGTGAGCTCAACCAATACTCCAGCTAACACCACTCCCAGATTTTCCACACCTCAATTGCACCTCATTGGCTAAGAGCCCTGCCTTTATACTGTCTGCGACGGAACTCACTATATATAAATAATGAAGATAACAAAGTGTTCTCGTTTTCAGCAAGCCCACAATAATAATAATTATAATATTACTACTACTAATAACAGTGTAAGAGTTGGACACCACCTGGTAATAATAATAATGATAATTATAACACTATACTACTACTACTAATAATCATATTCGTGTACACTGTAGGGAGCTACAATGGAAAAAACTATGGCTCGTGGACCAACCGGTGACTTTGTACACGACTTCGTACATTTCCCATAGATTCTATGGGACTTGACCACTTGCTCCTGCCCTTCGTGTACACGGTCTGTGCCGTCTATAGTTTCTTAATGGGGGGCAGCAGAGAGCCATATGTACACAGGCCCTAGGTGGTGTCCACGACCAGTAGTTTTACATGAACCCTCAGAGGGACACTGTGGGCTTAACAAGTGGTCCGTGGTGGTTCTCAAAGTGAGGTCGGGGGACCCTCAGAGGGACACTGTGGGCTTATCAAGTGGTCCATGGTCGGTTCTCAAAGTGAGGTCGGGGGACCCTCAGAGGGACACTGTGGGCTTATCAAGTGGTCCGTGGTCGGTTCTCAAAGTGAGGTCGGGGGACCCTCAGAGGGACACTGTGGGCTTATCCATACCTTGGCTACAGGGGGGAAATAATTAAATGTACTTTTCATCGTGCCTGTTGCTAAGGTATGGCAACATGATTGGTGTCTTGCAAGACACCAGTCATGTTGCCATACCTTAGCCTTTCCTGAACTGACGCAGCTGTGAACATGTGTACACAGCCAGCATATTACTCAATGCCAAACTTTGCACACACACTCCTTGCCTGCCAATCCACAACCTCCACCCCTCCAGGGACCCCCAGGGCTTATCTCCCGATTAGGACACTTTCCAGCATAGTGACATGCAGAACAAACTGTCCATATAGTATGGTTTACATAAAAGTCAGTTGTCTTTCACACACACACACACACACACACACACACACACACACACACACACACACACACACACACACACACACACACACACACACACACACACACACACACACACATATATATATATACACATATATATATATATATATATATATATATATATATATATATATATATATATATATATATATATATATTTCATTTATTTATTTCATAAATATTTTTCATCACAATTGGGTTTGTGGGGAGCCATCCCTGCTTCAAGCTGTCACAGCATGGCACCAACACTTCAAACTAGTTAATAAACCCAATACAGCAGATCTACAAGCACCTCACAGATCTACAAGCACCTCGCACATGCCAGGGACAGAGTAGGTTGGCCTGTATAAGCCTTGCTGTCAACACACTATACTACACCACTCAGGCCACCAAGCCAGGTGTGGTCAATTAGTGCCTTCTTTTGATCAGTGGCTTCTGCTTGATGAGTGGCACCAGTCTGTCTTTGTTCCCTGGTCAGTCAAGTTCACTGGGAGAGAATGTTTCAGATCAGTGCAAGTGTATTTGTTTTCCATTTGGACTTACTGTGTTTTGTTGGTACAGTATGCGTGCGACTAACTAATATTTCTGATAATTCCAATTTGTTTGTTGTTTAATTAGCCGGATTGTGAATGCCCTGCATTTTTCTTTCATCTTTAGAACCACACGTGTGTAACAAAACAGAGTGGTGATCATTTGGTGTGGGTGAAGAGAAGAAAAACATTTCATTAAAGGAGTAGTTCACCCCCAAAGTGACTTTTTTTCTATTGAACTCAAGTCTCCATGGCGTGAGTAATATATTGAAAAAATAAGTCATTTTGGGGGTGAACTACTCCTTGAATGTCAGTTTTGTGGTGTTTTGACTGGACACCCTGAGGATATTGCCAGATAGACAGACAGACAGACAGACAGACAGACAGACAGACAGACAGAGAATTGTAGGCCTTGCATTTATTTGACTTGGTTCCAACAGATGGCGAAAATAGCTAATCTTCAAGCTCACAATGCCTCACTGTTTGGACAAAGAGTTGAGGCGTTACATTTTGTAAAACACGGCCTTGTGAAAATAGCAGATCTACATGCTCACAACACCTCACAACGCAGGGCGGCGTGAGCATGTAGATCTGATATTTTCACAATTTCTGCCCCTAATATTTAATTTATCATTTTAAAAGTATTAAAAAGTCCTTAAATTGTCTCTTTAGAAATGTGCAGATAGCCTCTGTATACTGTTGAGTGGAAAAACAATGTTTCACATTAAGCTAAACATTTGGGACCACCCAAGATCATTTGGAGACCCCTCTAGGGGTCCCATAGTTGAACCACTGACTTATAAGGGGAGTATGGAGACCCCTCTAGGGGTCCCATAGTTGAACCACTGACTTATAAGGGGAGTATATGAGGCTGGATCCGTCTGGAACACTGCACTAGGCTCTCGCCAGCTCTGTAGCTCTCCACACTTGAACAGTTGTGTCCTTAAATTCAATTATAATAATTAACCCCTGTATATACGGGCAATAGTTTCACATGACTTTGTGTACACAGCCAATAGTTTTACATGAACATGTTCAGGCTTTAGTACTGTACTGTCTCGTGTAGCCCAACAGAGCCCATCACAGCACAACACGGCCCACCAGAGCCCAATACAGCCTACCAGAGCCCAATAGACTCCAGCAAACCTAAGTCCAGCCCAGTCCTGCCCAATAGGAGTATAGACCAGGGAAGGGGGGTAGTTAGATGACTGCACCAGACTCCACCAGGCTGCTCCATGCTCCAGCCAGCTCTGTAGATCCTGTGTACACGGCACTCCTAACTCGAAAGGTCAAGGAAAAGGGTCGTTTTAGGCGTCAAAACAGGCCCTTTGTCCTTAAAATGAATAAAAAAATCAAAAAAATATGTTTTGTTTCAGGCAGGACACACGTTTCATATTTGAAGCATGCCCGATCTGGTCCATGGCCGGTTCTCAAAGTGAGGTCGGGGGGCCCACAATGTCCCTCTGAGGGGACACGGCACAGATTGTGTACACGAAGGGCAGGAGCAAGTGTTCAAGTCCCATAGAATCTATGGGAAATGTACACAGGCGTTTACAAAGTCTCTGAGTGTCCCACCAGGCTGGAGCAGCCTGGTGTTGTCTGGTGCAGTCCTGTCTACCCTAGTCTGGCCTATTCAAGCCAGATCTGGACAGTAATGGCCTGGTGTAGTCATCTAACTACCCCCTTTCCCCGGTCTATACTCCTACTCGGCTGGGCTGGACTTAGGTTCTCATGACCCTTTACGATTGCGAAAAAGACACCGAAACCCGGATTTTTGTCCTTAAAATCAATAAAAAAATCTAAAAAAATCTGTTTGTTTTACGCAGGAAACACTTTTCATATTTGAAGGATGCCTGATCCGATGGAATGGGTTTCGTGTCTCTCCGACACTTTGAACCCTTTATGATTGCGAAAAAGACACGAAATTTGCACGCCACCAACACGATTACACATTCTTTCGGATAAAAGACACTTATTCTGACTTACTTTTTGACGCTGAATCCAACAAACCCGGTCTCGTGTCTCTACGACACTCCTAACTCGAAAGGTCAAGGAAAAAGCCACTGTGTACACAGGCAATAGTTTTACATGACTTTGTGTACACGGCCAATAGTTTTACATGAACATGTCTAGGCTTTAGTACTGTACTGCCTCGTATAGCCCAACAGAGCCCAGCACAGAACAGCACAGCCCACCAGAGCCCAATACAGCCCCCCAGAGCCCAACAGAGTCCAGCAAACCTAAGTCCAGCCCAGTCCTGCCGAGTAGGAGTATAGACCGGGGAAAGGGGGTAGTTAGATGACTCCACCAGGCCATTACTGTCCAGATCTGGCTTGAATAGGCCAGACCAGGGTAGACAGGACTGCACCAGACTCCACCAGGCTGCTCCAGCCAGCTCTGTAGATCCTTGCACATGCGATTAACCACTGTGTACACGGGCATTAGTTTTAAGTTTTACATGAACCCTCAGAGGGACACTGTGGGCTTATCAAGTGGTCCATGGCCGGTTCTCAAAGTGAGGTCGGGGGGCCCACAGTGTCCCTCTGAGGGGACACGGCACAGACCGTGTACACGAAGGGCAGGAGCAAGTGTTCAAGTCCCATAGAATCTATGGGAAATGTACACAGGCATGTACAAAGTCACCAGTAGTTTTACATGAACCCTCAGAGGGACACTGTGGGCTTATCAAGTGGTCCATGGTCGGTTCTCAAAGTGAGGTCGGGGACCCTCAGAGGGACACTGTGGGCTTATCAAGTGGTCCATGGTCGGTCCTCAAAGTGAGGTCGGGGGACCCTCAGAGGGACACTGTGGGCTTATCAAGTGGTCCATGGTCGGTTCTCAAAGTGAGGTCGGGGGCCCACAGTGTCCCTCTGAGGGGACACGGCACAGACCGTGTACACGAAGGGCAGGAGCAAGTGTTCAAGTCCCATAGAATCTATGGGAAATGTACACAGGCATGTACAAAGTCACCAGTAGTTTTACATGAACCCTCAGAGGGACACTGTGGGCTTATCAAGTGGTCCATGGTCGGTTCTCAAAGTGAGGTCGGGGACCCTCAGAGGGACACTGTGGGCTTATCAAGTGGTCCATGGTCGGTCCTCAAAGTGAGGTCGGGGGACCCTCAGAGGGACACTGTGGGCTTATCAAGTGGTCCATGGTCGGTTCTCAAAGTGAGGTCGGGGGCCCACAGTGTCCCTCTGAGGGGACACGGCACAGACCGTGTACACAAAGGGCAGGAGCAAGTGTTCAAGTCCCATAGAATCTATGGGAAATGTACACAGGCGTGTACAAAGTCACCAGTAGTTTTACATGAACCCTCAGAGGGACACTGTGGGCTTATCAAGTGGTCCATGGTCGGTTCTCAAAGTGAGGTCGGGGGACCCTCAGAGGGACACTGTGGGCTTATCAAGTGGTCCATGGCCGGTTCTCAAAGTGAGGTCGGGGGCCCCACAATGTCCCTCTGAGGGGACACGGCACAGATTGTGTACACGAAGGGCAGGAGCAAGTGTTCAAGTCCCATAGAATCTATGGGAAATGTACACAGGCGTTTACAAAGTCTCTGAGTGTCCCACCAGGCTGGAGCAGCCTGGTGTTGTCTGGTGCAGTCCTGTCTACCCTAGTCTGGCCTATTCAAGTCAGATCTGGACAGTAATGGCCTGGTGGAGTCATCTAACTACCCCCTTTCCCCGGTCTATACTCCTACTCGGCTGGGCTGGACTTAGGTTTGCTGGACTCTGTTGGGCTCTGGGGGGCTGTATTGGGCTCTGGTGGGCTGTGCTGTTCTGTGCTGGGCTCTGTTGGGCTATACGAGGCAGTACAGTACTAAAGCCTAGACATGTTCATGTAAAACTATTGGCTGTGTACACAAAGTCATGTAAAACTATTGCCCGTATATACAGGGGTTAATTATTATAATTGAATTTAAGGACACAACTGTTCAAGTGTGGAGAGCTACAGAGCTGGCGAGAGCCTAGTGCAGTGTTCCAGACGGATCCAGCCTCATATACTCCCCTTATAAGTCAGTGGTTCAACTATGGGACCCCTAGAGGGGTCTCCATACTCCCCTTATAAGTCAGTGGTTCAACTATGGGACCCCTAGAGGGGTCTCCAAATGATCTTGGGTGGTCCCAAATGTTTAGCTTAATGTGAAACATTGTTTTTCCACTCAACAGTATACAGAGGCTATCTGCACATTTCTAAAGAGACAATTTAAGGACTTTTTAATACTTTTAAAATGATAAATTAAATATTAGGGGCAGAAATTGTGAAAATATCAGATCTACATGCTCACGCCGCCCTGCGTTGTGAGGTGTTGTGAGCATGTAGATCTGCTATTTTCACAAGGCCGTGTTTTACAAAATGTAACGCCTCAACTCTTTGTCCAAACAGTGAGGCATTGTGAGCTTGAAGATTAGCTATTTTCGCCATCTGTTGGAACCAAGTCAAATAAATGCAAGGCCTACAATTCTCTGTCTGTCTGTCTGTCTGTCTGTCTGTCTGTCTGTCTGTCTATCTATCTGGCAATATGTTCAGGGTGTCCAGTCAAAACACCACAAAACTGACATTCAAGGAGTAGTTCACCCCCAAAATGACTTATTTTTTCAATGTATTACTCACGCCATGGAGACTTGAGTTCAATAGAAAAAAAGTCACTTTGGGGGTGAACTACTCCTTTAATGAAATGTTTTTCTTCTCTTCACCCACACCAAATGATCACCACTCTGTTTTGTTACACACGTGTGGTTCTAAAGATGAAAGAAAAATGCAGGGCATTCACAATCCGGCTAATTAAACAACAAACAAATTGGAATTATCAGAAATATTAGTTAGTCGCACGCATACTGTACCAACAAAACACAGTAAGTCCAAATGGAAAACAAATACACTTGCACTGATCTGAAACATTCTCTCCCAGTGAACTTGACTGACCAGGGAACAAAGACAGACTGGTGCCACTCATCAAGCAGAAGCCACTGATCAAAAGAAGGCACTAATTGACCACACCTGGCTTGGTGGCCTGAGTGGTGTAGTATAGTGTGTTGACAGCAAGGCTTATGCAGGCCAACCTACTCTGTCCCTGGCATGTGCGAGGTGCTTGTAGATCTGCTGTATTGGGTTTTTTAACTAGTTTGAAGTGTTGGTGCCGTGCTGTGACAGCTTGAAGCAGGGATGGCTCCCCACAAACCCAATTGTGATGAAAAATATTTATGAAATAAATAAATGAAATATATATATATATATATATATATATATATATATATATATATATATATATGTGTGTGTGTGTGTGTGTGTGTGTGTGTGTGTGTGTGTGTGTGTGTGTGTGTGTGTGTGTGTGTGTGTGTGTGAAAGACAACTGACTTTTATGTAAACCATACTATATGGACAGTTTGTTCTGCATGTCACTATGCTGGAAAGTGTCCTAATCGGGAGATAAGCCCTGGGGGTCCCTGGAGGGGTGGAGGTTGTGGATTGGCAGGCAAGGAGTGTGTGTGCAAAGTTTGGCATTGAGTAATATGCTGGCTGTGTACACATGTTCACAGCGGCGTCAGTTCAGGAAAGGCTAAGGTATGGCAACATGACTGGTGTCTTGCAAGACACCAATCATGTTGCCATACCTTAGCAACAGGCACGATGAAAAGTACATTTAATTATTTCCCCCCTGTAGCCAAGGTATGGCAGCTGCCATAGCTTGCCATACCCAATTGACGCCCCTGCATGTTCACCTCCAGTAGGTTGGGAAAGTAGCCTGCCACCCTGTGGAAATAGGCTTGAACTGCAAGATAGGACCCTAAAACAAATAAAATGGAATAAAAAAGCATCCGTAAGACGGATGGGCGAACAAGTGGTGTCCATACGTAGATGGGGTCCCAGAGGACATGTAGAGCCCACCCCCTTATTTTTCACGCCCCCAGGGAACACACAGCGGGGTTTGGAAATTTGTCGTGTACACCAGCCCTAGGACCTCGGCTTCGTGGACCGATTTAACGATAGGGGTAATAATAACAGTGTAAGGGTTGGACACCACCTGGTAATAATAATAATGATAATTATAATACTATACTACTACTACTACTACTAATAATAATAACAGTGTAAGGGTTGGACACCACCTGGTAATAATAATAATGATAATTATAATACTATACTACTACTACTACTACTACTACTAACAGTGTAAGGTTTGGACAGCACCTGGTAGCTCTTGATCTGTCGGTCCAGCTCGGCCAGCTGGCTGAAGTCTGCCTGGGCGGAGCTCAGCGAGGAGCGGAAGGCCTCGTGGGCCTCGCGCAGCGCCCGGATCTCCTCCAGAGAGTTGCAGCGCACCGGATCCGTCAGGTCCTCCTCCGCGTTCTCAAACCAGCTGTTGAAGGCCGACGCCTTCTTGGCGAAGGTCAGGAACAAGTCCTCCACCTGGGGATGGGTTAGATGAGCGCTTTAACCTTATATTTATGTGGCGGAGAGAGTCGCAGCCCCAGCCTGAGCCTCAAAAGTCTAGTATCTGCCCTCGTTCCATAGGGATATCCCTTTGAGTAATGGTTAAGATATTGGACTTTCACGCGGGAGACCCGGGTTCGAAGCCGGGGGGGGGAGGTTCGGATCACCTCTGTTATCTTTATGTTTATTATATGTATTTAAATGTCAGGAACACGTCCTCCACCTGGGCAAGGGTTTGATGGGTTTGATGAGAGCTTGAACTTTTTATTTATAAAGTCCTTTAAAGTGATGTGCGTACAATCGTTCTCCGTCAAGCGTAAATGTCTTAACATTGAATTGTAAATACCTTTCTGAAATGCTTTTGCAGTTAGCATCAGTGTGGTAGCCTACCTTTTTGAAATAATCCCACAGTTAGCATTAGAGTTCTCAAATTCTGCCTGAACCCGACCATACCCGACTTATGGTAGGGCCTAAAATGTATGCTTATTGGTAGGGCCGGGTCGGGCCTCTGGCTCGATGCATTACTGTTACTGTTACAGCCTACCTTTCTGAAATGATCATACAGTTAGCCTACCTTTCTGAAATGATCCTACAGTTAGCCTACCTTTCTGAAATGATCCTACAGTTAGCATCAGTCAGCCTACCTTTCTGAAATGATCCTACAGTTAGCATCAGTCAGCCTACCTTTCTGAAATGATCCTACAGTTAGCATCAGTCAGCCTACCTTTCTGAAATGATCCTACAGTTAGCATCAGTTGGCCTACCTTTCTGAAATGATCCTACAGTTAAATGGTGCATTTATATAGCGCTTTTATCCAAAGCGCTTTACAATGTGCATTACATTCACCCATTCACACACACATTCATACACCGGTGGCGGTGGAAACCATGCAAGGCACCAACCAGCTCACCGGGAGCAACTTGGGGTTCAGTGTCTTGCCCAAGGACACTTCGACATGTAGACAGGAGAAGCTGGGATTTGAACCGCCGACCCATGGATCATTGGCCAACCCACTCTACGTCCTGAGCTACAGCCGCCCCGCAGTTAGCATCAGTTAGCCTACCTTCCTAAAATGATCCTACAGTTAGCATCAGTTAGCATCAGTCAGCCTACCTTTCTGAAATGATCCTACAGTTAGCATCAGTCAGCCTACCTTTCTGAAATGATCCTACAGTTAGCATCAGTTAGCCTACCTTTCTGAAATGATCCTGGGCCTCCAGCAGTTTCTTCTTGCGTGCGGCGGAGTTGGAGAGCAGCTGGTTCCAGCGCTTCATGAGGGCGGCGTGCCGCGCCTCGATGGCCTTGGACTGGACATGCTGGGCGGCCAGGAGCTGGTCCTTCAGAGCCGTGATGTTGGTGATGCCTTCCTGCTGGAAGGCCTGCAGGCCCGCGTCAAACGTCTCCTACAGAAGCACAGCACAGCACAGAATGAATGGTTGGAGACCAGCCTCTAAGGTCTCCTAAAGAACCAGAGAACATAACAGAATGGATGGTTGGAGACCATCCTAAAAGGTCTCCTACAGAACCAGAGAACATAACAGAATGAATGGTTGGAGACCAGCCTCAAAGGTCTTCTAAAGAACCACAGGACAGAACAGAATGGATGGTTGGAGACCAGCCTCAAAGGTCTTCTAAAGAACCACAGGACAGAACAGAATGGATGGTTGGAGACCATCCTAAAAGGTCTCCTACAGAACCAGAGAACATAACAGAATGAATGGTTGGAGACCAGCCTCTAAGGTCTTCTAAAGAACCAGAGAACATAACAGAATGGATGGAGACCAGCGATAAGGTCTCCTAAAAACAGTGGTTCTCAGATTATGTACAGATTAACTATGATCTGTACATAGAAACTATAGGGTGTCAAGTCAACATTGACCTGGCATCAGTCTATATAACATGCTTTCAAAATGACATCTTTACCTCAGCATAAACCCACAGGGTCGCAGAGGCTAGGTATAGTGTAGAAATGTGTGTTTACAGTGTAACAGAGGTAAAGTGTAGAAAGAGGTTTTACCTGCTTGGTGAGCAGGGGTACAGATAGGGGTACAGATAGGGGTACATATAGGGGTACAGGCTAGATAAAGGTTTTTACCTGCTTGGTGAGCAGGGTCTGAACGGAGGACAGGTCTCTGCCGTAGTCATCAGTCTTCAAGCTGTTCTCCTTCTCACCTGATGAACACACACGCACACACACACACACACACACACACACACACACACACACACACACACACACACACACACACACACACACACACACACACACACAAATGATGTTATTAGAATAGGAACCATTTCCTTAGTGAAGAACAAAACCTGGATTCTTCAAAGAGTTCAAATCAGTTAAATTGAGAATTCAAGCTTATTTTTTACAGCCCAGATGTCGCTAATCAATGAGGGCGCTCCTGCATCTTTACATCCTTATTACTGTGGGAGAGTGCAATCATTCAATGCTCCAAGCAACAAAGGTGAACACCAAAAGAACAGTATTGCAGGCCTGCCAGGCCAATTTTACCATTTGTGGAGGGGGCGCTACCCGTACGTTTGGCTGTGTTGCTCATTCCACGAATGACAAATCCTTACAAGCTGTACCTTGTTGTGAAGGTGACAAATCAACGACAACAATGATACCAGTAAGACTCCCTAATCGGGAGATAAGCGACCGTAGGTCACTTATCTCCACAAATAGGGTAAAAATGTGTTTTTCCAAAATCTTCCTGATCCATGTTGATGACATGAGTGTAGACATACTGTGTAGTGATTTTCGTGATTTTAGGGCAAAATCTGTAGGAGCAGTGTCCAAAAATGTGTTTTTAAAAATCGGCCTGGAGGTGGCGCTATATGGGACAGATTCATGTTGATGGGATGAGTGTAGACATACTGTGTACCGATTTGCGTGATTTTAGGGCAAAAATGTTAGGAGCAGTGTCCAAAAATGTGTTTTGCAAGAATCGGCCTCATGGTGGCGCTAGAAGAGGGCCATGTGAGAAATGAGGGGTGGGGTCTCCGCGCCGCCAAGGCGGACGAATAGGTACCGGCCCCCGGCTGTCCCGGAGTTACGGCATTTTATGTGAGCTGCAGTGTAGGAGGTCCTCCACAGGGGGCGCCACCACTTTTGCATCCGTTCTGGAGCATCAGGAGTCGGTGGTCCCCGGGAATTCCCCGTGAGCAGCCCCGTTGGGGTGGTCATTTGGTCAGTTTAGCACATTTGGTCATTTTTTACATCTGGGGGTCCCCCAGGGAGCTGGGGGTCCCTGGAGCTCCGGGGGTCCTTGGAGGTTGTAGTTTGGCAGGTAAGGAGTGTGTGTGCAAAATGTGGCATGGATGGGGGCAACGGTTGTGGAGATATGAGCAGGGCAAAAGTGTGACGTGTGACTGACTCACGCACGGACAGATAGTAAATTTTTGATAGTAAATGCGACCTACGCAGGGTATCTGCACATTTCCCAAGTACAAATTCAATACTTTTTAAGGCTTTTTAATACCTCTAAAATGACAAATTCAATACCATTAACGCGGCAAAGGAATCGACAAATGTAAGGCCACATCCATAAATCAGAGACAAAGCAGTATTTGTCTGTGGCAAAGCAGTGTATCAGTAAAAAGCTACCACATAGGAATAATCAAATGCACATGCAAACCTGGCCAACCAATATTCTTATTCCGGTCTCTTCAACAATTATGTAGGACAAATATTGACCTTCACTGTAACTTTGACCTTTTAAATCCAAAAGGAAAACATCTCTCTCAATTCATTTTAGTAACAGCAATCTTAACAATTAACAATCTATACGCTGTATTTCATTTCTACCAGAGAGAGGGGGGGAGAGAAGCAGCGAGGATGGAGAGAGGGGGAGAGGCCTGTCACAATTATTACATGGACACGATTTCCTTCATGACATGTGTCGAAGCTCAACTGCCTTATCAATTTCACCATCTATGGCTAAGATCTCCTCTCTTGTCCTTTGCCCGTCTCCTCGTTGAGTTAGACTTTGTTATAAGTGTTGCCATTTTGGTCCCTGCACTGTTCTCTGCCTGTTCTGCAAAACTGTCTGCATCCTATTGGAGACTGGCATATTAGGCTTGTCATGATACTCGATTTCTAACTTTGATACAATATTCCGGGGGAAAAAATCGATACTCGATAACATTTTCGATACCACGCAACCTCTGTGAATTTAGTGCAAAAATGTAAATTTTTATTTTAAGAAAAATACAGAACTTCTTGAGGTAGATGGTAGTGCACTTTTTAAAAGGCCTGCCTTTGATGTTTTCACATTCTAAGTACAAAT